>NC_041389.1:115473467-115569621 GCF_002162155.2 Triticum dicoccoides
CGGCTTCAGTTAGCAGCAGTAGTAAAGGAATCGCACGCTCGGGTTCAGTTAACAGCCATCGATCGATCGCTCGGGTTCAGTAACGCGTAGCCTGCAGTGCAATCGCTCGGGTTCAGTTAGAGCCCAACGCCTCACTCGGGTTCAGTTAGATCCAATGCCTCGCACGCACGCGCGTACGTGTACGAGAGAAACGCGCATTGCTCGGCCCCCGACCTCCCACTGTAACCGGGAACTCCCCGAAATTTTCCTCGCCCTCGCTTCTACCACAGTTTTTTCCGTCATGGACGGCCCAAAGAATGTCATGCAGTTGCGTCTCCGGCCCGCCCAGGACGAAAAGCCCATTTTCTGTCACGATTTTTTGTCATATAAGTAGGAGCCCACCACATCTATGATGATACCGGGTTTTGTCACAATTATCATCATAGAAGTGTCATATGTATGACAAAAAAAATTCGTTCAGCCCAAAATGTCACACATGTGTCTTTTTTTGTAGTGATTTACAACGCTGACACCGTTCCCGTAGAACCTTTGTCCAACATAGGGATCAGCCATGCAACAGGCCACCGCATGAATAGGTACGATGGAACCACGGTGAGATTGAATAAGATAGCACGAACCTTGCACATGGCGGTCAAAGGCGGACCATGTTGTCTGCGACCGATTTGTTGCCGTACAAGTACGAAGACGCTGTGCTCCTTTCTAACCGCATCTTCGCGGTGACAAACCAGGGGACTTATTTCGTATGGGACACATCCAACGATATACTCCCTCTCTCCCAGTTTATGTGTTTTGAATCTTTTTGTTTTATAAGTTTCAAATTCAAATTTAGAGCTCCCCATCACATGTGGAGATTACAATGTCCAATTAATCGTTGCGTGCATGTATAGTAAAGAAACAAATCTCGAGTTTGGCACGAGTTCGTGCAGCGGTAGCACCACAAGGCCTGGCGCAGGAGTTACATTTCCCTCTCAGGGCCATCAGGACTGAGCTTCAGCGCCTTACTACACCTGCCTTTGAGTCAATAACATGTGGACCCGATAGGTGACTGGTCCACATGTAATGCTCCCGAAGGCAGAGGGGCAGTGGGGACGAGAGGGGTGAGCCACAGGTCGGGGGACGCGTGGTGTCATGGGTTCGAGCGGCGTCGTGGGAATCGTGTGTGGCTGTGGTAGAAACTTGATGCTCACCGCATTTTAGGTGGCCCACATGTCATGCACACAAAGGCAGAGGGGCGGTGCGGCCGAGAGGGGTGAGGCGCACGTCGGGGGATGTGGTGTCATGGGTTGGACCGGCATCGTGGGAATCATGAGTGGCAGTGGATGAAACGTGATGGTCGTCGTAGTTGAACTTCCATGGACAATCTGTCATGTCTACGGACACATGCATTGCATACCGATCACTGGAAGGAGTAGTAGAGAAAGCTATATATGTGGATAAATAGTTCCCTATAGTCAAGCGGACCCACGCTACTACTTTGTTCCAAAGACATGCACACCATCGAAATAGTCCATCTATATCAATATACACTGAGAAGGAATAATTTTTTTTACAAGAGAGGAAATAGTTCATCCATCCATAATGCCCTCCTGCTGGTGCAGCCTTTTCTTCTTCTTCTTCTTCTTCTTCTTCTTCTTCTTCTTCTTCTTCTTCTTCTTCTTCTTCTTGTTCTCATTTTTTGTGGGAGACGGCTTTGCAACAAGCTCTTTGGACCTTGCAGCTATCTCGAAACTCACACGGGCATCGAGGGCAGCATATTTTATCTGCTCGTATGTCAAGGGATAATTCTCCCATCCAGACGACCTTAATGCCACCGTATCGTCACCCTTCTGAAGATTTGCCGAGCACAAAATTTGCTATGTCGAATAGGGATGGTGTCTGTTTATCACAATCTTCTATAGGAATTTTGATTCTGGTTTGTAGGTCAGTGTTGCTTTTCAAATCAAGGTTGTACACCTCCAGCTTATGTTTGTCCCCTTCGATGGCTGCCCCACAGAAGTATACGTCCTCCCGAGACAAGAATCGTGAAGCTCACGTGGTATGGAGGGCGCGTGTATGATGTGGTACACCAAAATATCATCTACAGATGCGTCCTCACTAGTTTTTTCATGAATATGGCATGGTAAGACAGAAGTTGTCACGGTTTATCATATGAGCAGTGTGTGTTTGATGAAATAGATTACTCGTTCGAGAATTGTGCACCGACGTATACATAAGTACTTGTAAACACTGTTGGTGCTACCCCACTTGTAAGCAGTTGTGCAAAACACGACACATTGGCTCAGCTCGCTTCAACACTAGGCTATCGACCAGCTAACAATCAACAATCTGTTGTCTAACATATAAGCAACTATGTATCTTGTTACAGCGGTTCATGCAGTTAACTGAGGCCCCAATGTAAATTCCAAAGGTTCACACGCTAGTCCAGCATTCATGTGGAACACTCACATTAAACCTGGCTTCATAAGAAACTTGAAAAGCATAAGTTAAGCAATTTTATACATCTCAATGATTCATAGAACATAAAAAACATCTACTAGTTCATAGCAAAAGACAAAGTTGTGAGAAGGTTTACAACTCAGGAAAAAACAAGCAAGGCTTCTCTGAGCAAAGGGCCTCCCGACAGGCTTAAATTTCCTGGAGTTCACTTTGGTTTTTTCTTGTTGCCACCATCCAGGGTTAGGTTCTCTCATTCCAGAATAACCAATTATAATTGTGTTCTCAGCTAGAATGCTGAACTGAACCATGCAGTGTACTGACCAGCTGAAATTCTTGTGCATTCCACTAAATTTAAGCACCGCTATTTGCATAAATAAGCAGACCACAATGCCTCTTGTCCGTGCACCTATCCAAAAACCGACGTGCAGTCGTGCCAGCTAGTCCTTGGTCCATGGATGAACTGGTAGAAAGTGCATTCCGGACTAGGATGCAGTTGTTTTCGCTCATCCCTGCACTGCAATCAGGAAGTAAAACGTATGAATCAGCTTCTTTTAGATTGCGTTAGTCATTCTACCTAGTTACTACCAATGTAGGAATACCTGGAACACTGGTGGTTAGAGGACGACAACTACGAATAGCCATCTCATTTTGTGCAGTTGTACTAAAACTGAGGTGTGTACTTTTGATTCCACGGATAGAAACGATACGGAGACAGACATCCCTGTTTGCGAAAATATGAAATACGGTTATTTAAACAGTGACAGATATTTGCAGTGGCGTATGATTAACAATAGCATCTATTGTGTTATAGTTGGCACTAGATGACAGTATGAAAGTGCCCTTAAGTAAGTAGCATCACATCACATCAACACCGCCACTAGATTAACATGCAGAACAATAGCATTAGTATTTTGTCATGAGAGTAGCACATGCTCAGTAAATGTGCAATCAAATTTGTGCAGTTCCATTGGGATGAAGAAATGTTAGCGGTGTGAGATTTAAGTGTAACTCCAAAAACACAATTCATGGGAAATAAAGCAAGACAGAAGCACTTCATAAAATGGTGGTGGCATTGCTTCAATTTATCAACGGCACTACACCATTATATAGTGACATTAGGTGGCATTGCTTAATGCTTCATGTCATTTTACATTAAGGGTAGCGATATGGGCATAGGGACAGCAGGGGCATAAAGTGGTGAGGCAGATGTGGTTGCCGAGAGCGGCAAACACTCAGGCAGCATGTCTGCATTTGTCCAATTTTTTGTCTCCTCTGTGACATTTCCTATGTGAGCGCATGAAATCTAGACCTGCTCATTCTCATTTGTGTTGTCCCCCAACAGCCCTCACTTTCTTTCCTTTTTCAACCAAGAGACAGGTCCACTTCCCCCCACCCTTCGCCATCCACCATGCTTTCTTCGCCTTTTCAACCAAGAGACTGGTTGGGTAGCCAGTATCTACTACTTTCCCCATTTCCTCTTAGAACCAAGTCCTAGATTCATGCTATAGCTTTCCCACTTTCTTCCATGTTTGAACCAACTCTTAGAGTCGACTGTATGAACTAGCTTTACCTCTAATAGTAGTAAAAGTCCAGGTGGCTTTGGAATAGCGGACGGAAGTAGAAAAAGATCCACACTGTCAGGACCCCGACTCAATGCCACACTGATCTAGCATGTAACATCTCATATCACTTTGCGGCCTCACGCACGGTATTCCCATGGGTGTCGCCTTACCAGGCCCGGGACCGTTTGCGCCTTTTGGCACACGTATATGATAGTGTCACTAGCATCCATATGACAAGGAGCCCGGGCTTACATGACTAGTCGTGAACCCAAAGTGGCACTAACTTACAGGGACAGGCATAAATGACCCAGCAACAAACGTGTCGATCATCAGCGAGTGAATCTGGGCTATAGCAACTAGGCTAGCAGGACTCCGGTAAACCGGGCTCTAGCAGGCTAACAAGACTCCGGTAGACACCGCGTGACATTTCCCCGAAGGGATAGACACAGGAACAAAGAAGGACACATGCCGTCCAGCCTAAGTGCTCTGGAGCAGTAGCAAGCTACGAGGGCTCAGTGGAAGCACTAGGAGACATTTCCCGGTAAGAGAGGCTACCAAGGATAAACAACTAGATAGTCAGATCCCACACATACCAAGCATTTCAATAACATACACACAGTATGCTCGATATGTGCAAATACACCATGGCATCACAACATGACTCTACAACTCAAGTATTTTATTCGATAGGCTCCGAGGAGAGATATATTACAAACATGGGTCTCATGACCCAACATTCAGAGCATACAAGTCAAAGCACATGCGGAAGCTCAACATGTCTGAGTACAGACATTTATAAATGGAAAAGGCTGAGAAGCCTGACTATCTACCAGATCCTGCTGAGGGTACAAGATCGTAGCTAAGGTAACAAGCTAAACGTCGAAGTCCACGCAGAACTACTAGTGAGACAGAAGTCTCTGCAAAAACATAAAATAGGCAAACATGAGTACAAATGTACCCAGCAAGACTTACATCAGAACTAACTACATATGCATCATTATCAACAAAGGGGATGGTGGGGTTTAACTGCAGCAAGCCAGCTTTGACTCGGTGGCTATCCTGAACTACGATTGCAAGTAACTCTTTTGAGGTGGCGCACACGAGTCCACATATTCACCAACCAATACACCACTATGGATCCGCTCCCGTCTTCCTACGAGAACGCCATCCATAGCACTCATGCTTATATTGCACATTTTAGAGTATCCACTTTCACTTGTCTATGAACTGTATAGGCAACCCAGAGGTCCTTTACCACGGATGCGGCTATTCAAATAGATTATTTATAACCCTGTAGGGGTGTACTTCTTCACACATGTTTCCACCACTTAGCGTCTACACATGACATGTGCTCGGCAGACTTCAAGCGAAAGCCGAAGTGGGTGTAGACCACGACCTACCTAATCACTCAAGTCTCTAGTCCAGGTTTATCACCTATTCAGGTTCCATCCGCAGGGAGTCCGGCCGATGTTTCCACATACGGCCCCGAATGATGTGTGCAGGGTTCCCGAGACACCAAACGGGCACCCGATACACCATGCCACATGCCTACCGCATCACAGCAAACCCCTCGGGTCAGCGTTGTGCACGGCCTCCAGCATACTACATACACCAGAAACTACTTGCAACTCCTGGACAGAGGACAAGGGTGGTTAAGAAGTCAAACGGGGTCATATTTCAGGACCCAATGCATGGTAGTAGCTGTTTCATGGATCACAAACACAGAACTCAGTTCCTGAGGACAGCTTCAATGAGACAACCCACCATGTACTCCTACATGGCCTCTCACCGTTACCTTTACCAAATCGTGTTCACACACTTAGCTCACACACAGTAGGACATGTTCACCACTTTCCAATTCATCCCCGATGAATCAGACCTGACTCAACTCTAAGCAGTAGCAGGCATGACAGGTCATGCAGAGGAGAAGGGGTTCAACTACCACATCATGTAACAGACATGTCGTTGTTGTCTTAATGCAGTAAAAGAGAGCAGGAGCGAGAGAGTGGGATTGTATCGGAATGAACAAGGAGGTTTTGCTTGCCTGGCACTCCTGAAGATAGTATAGTTCTTCATCGGTGTCATCGAACTCATCGCCGGTACATCGTCTACTGAGAGGGGACAAACACCGGCAACAAAGAAGGGAACACAATTAATGCAATGCACAATATGATGCATGATCAAGACATGACAATATGAGTGTGTTGGCCTAATGCAACTACAACCAGATGGGTTTGGGTCATTTTGAACCAAAGGTTCAATCCCAAACTCAATTTATGAATTTAAATAGTGCCTTATCATGTTTTGCACTAAACAGCAAGGTTAAGTTGATTTATCATGCATGAAACAAGTACGGATGGATAGATTGGACTTTTCTGATCATTTTTCATATATAAATTATTTAATTGGAGTTACGGTTGAATTTCTATGAATTTTTGAAGTTTTGGACATTTTCTGGAATTTCCTGAATAATCATAAATCCAGAAAATGAGTTATTGCGTCAGCACTGCGTCACTGTGACGTCAGCTGGTCAACATCGCCTAACCAGAGTCAAACCTGACAGTGGGACCCATATGTCATCGACTCAGCTAATTAATATAGTTAATTAGCCTTAAGTTAAACCTAACTAAAATGTCAGTGGGGCCGGGGCCCACATATCAATGACCCAGGGGGGTCAAACCCCTGGTCAACTGGGTCTAACCCGCCGGTGTTGAGCCGCCGGTGAGTCTAGACGTGGCGGCGAGCCTCGGGTTTGCGTCTCCGGCGACTAAACGGCCGGCGGAGGGCATCTACGTGATGCGGACGCACGTCCGCGTCGAGTGGTGGTGGCGGTTGGGCCTGGGGTGGCCGGAGTTGTTGCTAGTGACGACCTCGGCGGTTGCCAGAGCTCGGGTGAACTCGGGGTCGAGGCTACAGTAGACGAGCCGGCGCGCGCGCGGCATCTATGTGCCCTACGCGACATGGCGAGGTCGGTGGACAGGACGACGGGGCCATTGCATGGATGGAGCCACGTCGGCGGCAAGATCGCGCGCGGCGCGTGCGGGTGTGCTTGGTGCAGCGACTACGGCGAGTAGCAGAGAGAATGGAAAGGGGGGAAAGGCTCAGTGGCTCACGGCGGTTGTAGCAGGTGTCGAAGCGGGCCCGGGGACGGCCGGACGGCGACGAGTCGATGAAGGAGATTCGCGGCGGCCGACGTTGAAGAAGAGGTCAGTGACGACGTTTTGAGGCGTCCGACGTCGGGTGAGTCGACGGGAAGGACGAGGGCGTAGAGGCGGAGGCCATGGACACGTCGGCGAGGGGAGGGTGGGCCTGTGGGCGTGGCTACGGCGAGCGGTGGCGCCGACAGCGCTCGGGCGTGTTCGGGAGAGAGCCAGGGAAGGGGATGGGGTCAAGGGAGTGAGCGAGGGGGGTTCCAGGGGGTGCGTGGCACCACCCGAAGAAGCAAGGGCGAAGTGGCAAGCAGGAGGTGGTCGAGCGTGCGCTGGCGTGCGTCGGCCACGCGCCTATCCTCCTGGCAAGGAGGAAGACGACAGGGGAGGGGCTAGGTGGGCTGGGCCGGCCACTTGGGCCGCCAAGTGGCTGCACAGGTGAGATTCGTCTCTCTCTCCTTTCTAATATTTTCTATTTTCTATTTTCTGCAATTGTTTTGGCTTTATTAAAAATGCCAGAGCATTTTCAAAAATCCTGAAAAATATTTGTGGGCACTGTTTGGATTATTTCCAGCAGCCCTCATTTACCTTCAAGATTATTTGGACATTTAAAATTATTTATAGCATTTAAATGTCCAAGAACAAATACTGTATGATTTAATTCAATAATCCATAATGGCCTAGAAAAATGTGCACCATTTTTGGGAAAGGTTCTAGACCAATTCAAAAATGATGAACTTTTATGAAGGGCATTTTGGGTTAATTGAAATGTTTTTCAGTTGAACCTGGTATTTTCAGGGGGGGTGCAGAGGTTTTGTTGATCCCCATTTCAAATTTAAAGAGAAATTTAAACATGATGGCATGATGGGCAAGCAAAGTCAAACAAGAGCTGATCTAGGGTTGTGACAACTCACCCTGTAAGCACCGATCACACACACACACACGAGAGAGAGCTCGGGGACAGTGGTTTTGCGTTGCGAACACTTGCAACTTTTCTGTATTCAATCTTCTCCTCTTATTCTGTTACAGAAGGGAAACGAGGCCACTAACAGCTCGAGAAAACAGCCTCGCCGAGCCACAACGATCGCGCCATCCCACGATCCAGCTCGTGCGGGGGTGTGGACTACTTCAAAGGAAAAAAACTTCCTAACAAACTTATCTACTCAGCTATCTAAGCAACGTTTATTTTCCTACTAAGACTAAACTGACGAACACACAAGGTTTATGTCCACAATCACTCCCTAAGCCTAGTGTGCCTCGTTGAGTTCCACCATCCCGATCTTCATGCGCTGCTCCTGAAGCTTGACTCGCCCGAGTGCCTTAGTGAGCACATCGGTAAGTTGATCTCCGGACCGAATGAACTCGATCTGAATCTTCCCATTCTCCACGCACTCCCGGATAAAATGATACCTGATCTCAATGTGTTTGCTCCGGTCATGGTAAACAGGGTTCTTACTTAGTGAGATGGCCGACTTGTTGTCGACGTTGAGCACCGCCGCCTTCAGTTCTTCGTCTTTTATTTCTCCCAGCAGCCGTGCGAGCCATATACCTTGGCATGCCGCCGTGGTGGCAGCCATGTACTCCGACTCGCATGAGGAGAGGGCCACAACCCTCTGTTTCTGTGATTGCCAGCTGACCAGGTTGCTGCCAAGGAAGAAGGCGACGGCGGTGGTGCTCCTGCGGTTGTCCACATCGCCGCCCAGATCGCTGTCGCTGTAGCCGATTAGGGGCGCATCATGGTCACCGCGCGTGTACCGCACTCCCTAGTGCAGAGTCCCGGCCACGTAGCGCAGAACATGCTTTACTGCCGCCATGTGCTCCGTCGTGGGCTCCTACATGAACCGCGAGACGTACCCGACGGAGAAGGCAAGATCCGTCCTGGTGTGGACGAGGTAGCGGAGCATGCCCACGATGCTCCTGTATTCGGTGACATCCACAGGCTATGCCGAGCTCACCCTGCTCAGCTTGAGGCGCGGCTCCATGGGCGTGTGACTGGGGTTGCAACCCATCATGTGTGCCTTGTCGAGGATCTTGGCAACGTACGCGGCCTGACCAAGGTCGATGCCGCCGTTGTGCTGCCTCACCTCGATCCCAAGATAGTAATGGAGCCGTCCCAAGTCGCTCATGTCGAAGAGTGCTTGCATCTCCTTCTTGAAGCCATCGATCTCTTCCTCGTCCGAGCCGGTGATGATCAGATCATCGACGTAGACACCGACGACTAGGCGCGAGGATGCAGTGCCCCTGGCATACACGGCGTGCTCGGACGGGCACCTGCTGAACCCAAGCGAGCCCAGACTCGCATCCAGCTTGGCGTTCCATGCCCGCGGGGCTTGTTTCAGCCTGTACAGGGCTTTCCTGAGCTTGAGCACCTTCGATTCCTTGCCGGCGTCCGTGAACCCCGGCGGCTGCACCACGTAGACCTCCTCCTCTAGCTCCCCATTGAGGAAGGCGGAGTTGACGTCCATGTGGTGCACTGTCCAGCTTGCGCGCGCGGCCAGAGCGAGCAGGAGGCGAACGGACTCAAGCCTGGCCACAGGCATGAATACTTCATCATAATCGATGACGTGCTTCTGGACGTACCCTTTCGCCACCAATATCGCCTTGTACTTCACCACCATGCCATGGGCATCTTTCTTGGTTTTGAATACCCACTTGAGGCCGATCGGGCGGTGACCAGCGGGCAGGTCCACGAGCTCCCATGTCTGGTTTGCCTCGATGGAGTTCATCTCTTCCATCATCGCGTGATGCCAGCACGTTTCGCTTGCTGCTTCCTCAAAGGAACCGGGCTCCTCGCCCAGCGCAAGATGCAGCTCGTCGATGAGCTCGTCGTCGTTGATCTCGCCATCAGCATCGTCGGGATCCTCCAGCCCTAGGGGAGGTGCGTTCTGAGCCGTCTTCTCATGCATGTCCATGTACCGTGGGTTGGGAAGGAAGATACCGTCCTTGCCGCGTGTCGTCATTGGGTGCACCAGCGCGATGTTGCCGGTCGTGCGCGCTGGAGCCGGCGCAGCTAAAGTCGCAACAGTGGTTCCACCCGTCGCAACGGTCGAGGCCACCGCTGGGGTGTCGTCGTCACCCCCCGCGGGTGCTGTTGTCGTGGGTGGCGTCCTTGCAGGGGACGCCGACTAAGCGGGTGATCGCGTAGCATCGGGAGATGAAGAAGAGCCTGCCGCAGGTGGCGGACTGCCAGTGAGAATCGACATGGGCTCCACCACAAAGCTCATACCTGCCTGGTCCGTGCCACTCTTCTCCCAGTCCCAAGCTCGTGTCTCGTCGAAGACGACATCACGAGAGACGTGAACGCGTTTGCCCACCGGGTCGTAGAGCCGGTACGCCTTGCTTCCTGGTTCGTACCCGAACATCACCATGGCCTTGCTCCTGTCCTCAAGCTTGGAGAGGTGAGGACGCGTGTTCTTGACGTGTGCCACGCTCCCGAACACGCGCAGGAAATCGACAGAGGGCTTCCTGTCGTGCCAGGCCTCGAACGGCGTCCTGCCCGGCACGCTCCTGGAGTACGCTCGGCTAAGCACGAAGACGGCCGTGGACACGGCCTCGCCCCAGAAATGCGGCGGTACTCCCATCGCCTTGAGCATGCACCGGGCCGTCCCGATGACGGTTTGGTTGCGCCTCTCCACCACGCCATTCTGCTGGGGTGAGTATGGCGCGGTGAGGTGTCTCTGGACTCCAAGATGGGCAAGGTGTGCGCTGAAGTCGCCGGAGTTGAACTCCCCGCCTCGGTCAGAGCGGAACGTGCGCAGCTTCCGCCCCGACTCATGCTCTGCGAATGCCTGGAAGCACTGGATCGCCTCGGCGGCCTCGTCCTTGCTCCGGAGCAGGTACAGCCACATGAACCTGCTATGATCATCCACAAGCAAGAGGAAATATCGCTTGCCGCCCGGTGTGGGCGGCGAGATCGGCCTGCAAAGATCACCGTGTATGAGCTCAAGCGGCTCAGTGGCACGGTAATTCGCCTGCTGAGGGAATGGCGCTCGCCGCTGCTTGCCCACTAGGCAGGCGTCGCAAACCTGCTCGGGGTGGTGGAAGAGAGACATGCCCTTGACCATGTTCTAACGCGCCAGCCTCTCGAGCCCGTCGAAGTGTTGGTGCCCGAAGCGTGCATGCCAGCGCCACGCCTCGTCGTCGAAGTGCGCAGCGAGGTAGACGGGGTTGGCGAGTTGGAGGCGGGCGATGTAGAGCCTATTGCGAGAACGCGGCACTCTGGCCAGGATGCGGTGCTGGAGATCGCGCACTGTCATGACACCGGCTTCGACGTGCGTGGGCAGCCATTCTCGTTGAGCTGCCCGATGGAGACAATGTTGCTCTTGAGCCGTGGGATCCAGTACACGTTGGAGAGTGCACGGTGCCCTTCGTCGGCTGCGGCGAACAGGACGGTGCCCCGCCCTTGAATAGGCACGAGCGAGCCGTCTCCAAACCTGACTGAGCCGTGAACGCCCTTGTCCAGCTCGGCGAACGCTGTCTCGTTGCCGGTCATGTGGTTCGACGCGCCCGTGTCAAGGTACCAGGCCGCGTCATGATCTCCGGGAGCGCGGCGAAGCTCCACACGTGCGCGTGATTCGTTCAAGAAGACAACCTCCTCGCCTGCTGAAGCACACAGGGTGACAGCTGCATTGTCAGGGAGGCCTCCTCGATCATCAGCAGACCCGGATCGTCGTCCTCGCCTGCTTGGCCTTGTGCAAGGAGGGCCTGTTCCTCCTCGCGTTTCTTCTTGCAACAGTCATGAACCCAGTGGCCCGCGTTGCCGCAGTAGTGACATTTGTCACGATCCGCGTCGCCGCCGCCGTTCTTCCCACCACCGGCGTCAGTGCCGGCTGGAGACTTGCCTTTTCCGCCGCGTCCACCACCGCGGCCACGACCGCGGCCACGCCCTCGCTCGCGCGCCCAATGAGTTGCTGCTGTTGCCGCCATTGTTCGCCATATGTTTCTCGTACGCGTGCCAGTCCTCCAGGGTCATCAGAAGGCGGTCGGCGTCCTCGCCTCCACCGTCCTGGTCCAGCCGCTCCTCCGCCACCTTGAGTCGTCCGGTGAGCTCCTCCACCGTCAAGGTGTCGAGGTCGACCATCGTCTCGATGGAGAGTGCCACCTGAGCGTACTTGCGAGGCACAACACGAAGGAACTTACGTACCACTCGCGCATCCCCGACGGGGTCACCATGGATGGAGAGGTTGTTGACGAGCCCGGTGAGCCTCATCGCGAAGTCGTCGACATTCTCGCCGGGCTTGAAACAGATGTCCTCGAATTCCCGGCGGAGGCCCTGGGCCTTGGCCTCGTGCACAGTGACAGATCCCATCTGCATGGTCTTGACGGCGTCCCAGGCCTGCTTCTCCGTCTCCTTCGTGGAGAGGACCGCGAGCATCTCCTCTGGCACCGCCCGGAGGACGGCCTCCAGGGCGGTACAGTCGTCGTGGTAGTCGGCGGTTCCCGTGGTGACGGCGTCCCACAACCCTCGTGTCTGCAGGATGGCCTTCATCAGGAGAGACCAGCTGCCGTAGTTTCTCCGGGTCAGTGTTGGGAACACCGTTGGGAGGGCCACCTCGCGTCTCTGCACCACCGGCGCGGCGATCTCGTGCCCGCCGATGGTGCGGCTATGCCTAGCTCTCGGAGACCGCGACAGCATGCACCCGCGCGTCAGCGACGGAGTCCGGGACCCGCCGTCGGAGTCCTTCTGCGACCCATCGCCGGAGCCCTTCCGGGGCCCCTTGCTTCCCGCCATGATCGCCGGATCGTACTAGCAGCTCTGATGCCAATTGTAAACACCGATCGCACACACACACACACACACACACACACACACACGAGAGAGAGAGAGAGCTCAGGGACAGTGGTTTTGCATTGTGAACACTTGCAACTTTGCTGTATTCAATCTTCTCCTGTTATTCTGTTACAGAAGGGAAACGAGGCCACTAATAGCCCGAGAAAACAGCCTCGCCGAGCCACAGCGATCGCGCCATCCCACGATCCAGCTCGTGCGGGGGTGTGGACTACTTCAAAGGAAAAAAAACTTCCTAATGAACTTATCTACTCAGCTATCTAAGCAACGTTTATTTTCCTGCTAAGACTAAACTGACGAACACACAAGGTTTAAGTCCACACACCCCCACTAAACAAGAATCTCGTCCCGAGATTCAAGCATAGGGTAAGATGAAGGGGGAGCAACTAACGCAATCTTCACGATCCAGGTTGCACTTCAAATGAACATTGATTCAATCACCATCTTTGTCTCGTTGTCTTGCTCTGAGAACTCCAGCCAACATGACAATGAGAGGGGAAGGAGACTCTAGAAGGATCGATCTTCTTGAAGATCGAACAACTCAGGATTAACTCACGAAATGAGACATAGCAACATCTCTCGAGCTGAGACACGAAGCACACATTTAGAGGAATGGAGTGGAACAGATGACGAGGGTTCACTAGGTAGACAACAATTCCACACTTAAGAAGGTGGTGAACGGTAGTCAACGTAGCGAGGAGTTGAGTTGCCATGATACCATAATGGGGCACCTTAGGGAAGGTGACTCGTAGAAATATCCCCTTAAGTGGCAAAAAGAATTACCTTTGATTCAGAGATCATTGAGACTCTTTATACCAGCCTATGGCAATTCTCGAGCGATCATTTGGAGGGGTTCGGTAGAATGGCATACCCGGATTAGAATGGATGATGTGGATTACCTTGTTGAAAACAACACAAGGGATGATTTTAGTAACTAGGGAGAAGCTCAACAGTAGAGAGTGAGCCCACTGTTGAAGAGTTATAGCATAACCGAGAAAACTAGGAGCAATCCCAGTTAGTGTCGATGATAATACCTAGTGCTTGCGCGTGCTCTCAAGAACTTGAGCATTTCCATATTCATCAAGGTTTAACCAACATCCGGGTCAAGGATCCTGGCAACACAACATACTACCATGATGAACAGCGATGGGTGATGAAAATGCAAAGGAGGATAACCTTCTCAGATTTCACCTTAGCGGGGCCAAGGGAACAAAATCTGGATGATTGACCGAGAGAAATTTAGCACTCCGCTTCTAATGTCCTCCTTGATGTACTGGCGTATCCCATTCATAGATATGGTTTGATATCTAGAATATCAAGTAAAGACCGGACTTCGGAAGCACAAGAATCCATAAGGAATAACTACAGAAGTAAATCTTGTGAAAACCTTAGGGGGGGAGGCCAACTTCTTCAATCAAGATACTATAATAATGGGTCTTCTAGCTGGGTGTGTTGTCCACGACATCCACTTTACTGGTTTACAGAGAGACCAATATTATAATTCTTGGGACACGTTCCAACCATCACATCTGCCTGAGATTCAGATCTGGTTGGTGTCAGAATATTCTAGACTCATCAAGTCTAGAAAGAAAAATGAAAGTTTGCAACACAAATTGACGAGATGACGTTGCGAGATTCTCGGGGAATGAACTATGATAGCAAGCTCCAAAACATGAGTTGGTTCTGCTACAAACATGTGAACACGTTATCCAAGACAAACATGGCCACATAGTAGTCTTATAATAAAACACTACCGAGTTCAGGTGGGGAATCATCATCGAGGATATCGAAGTCCTTGCATAAGGTATACTCTTAAGAAGGACCTTCTTCTCCTTGAACAAGTCAATCAGTGGCTTGATGTGCTGGGGAACAGATATAGAATGGAGGCGGCCAACCTATCAAACCGTAGAGCACTTCGCACATGTGTGACTAACTTGGGATGATTCCAAGGAAGCAACATTGACTTTCTCGAATTCACGGCGGCAACTTGCATCAAATGCACATGAGTTAAAGGCAGTCACTCATTTCATCCGAACATATGCTTCATGCACAGGACATGAAGATAATGCTTATAGAAGTTTCCAATACTAGCTTCATGTTCAACAAGATTATGGAAAAGATGAGGATGTTGTCGATGGGATCAACAACAATTCATCCAGGTTTCCATGAAGATGGAATTCCATAATTATGTGAACAAGTGATAGCATTGGTCAGACCCAAAATATATAATGGTTTATGCTCGAGGTCAACCACGAGTAAGACAACATTATGAACATCGTTGGTTCTGATTTGATTTGAGATTAGCCCACACTCAAATAAAAGTTTTGATAAGATAATAGGTCCAACAACTGATCACGGGGACCAATCGATGAGGATATCATCTTTCTTCAACATACCTACAAGATATCCCTTAAAATGAACTAAATCGGACAAGCTTCCATCTTCCAACTCTACAAGTTGTTGTTTAGCTTGACCAACTAGCTCAGGGGTATGCAACATAGATTCTTGGAGAAGGGGTGGTTACAAGAAACCAACTTAATCACGAGCTCAACATAATAGACAAGTGACAACCTGGTGATACTTCCAAGAAGATATTCAGAAAATCAAGAACCACCAATATGCTGTTAAGCTCGAGAGCAATCTTGCTTTTCAGGGCAAGACGATATGATCAAATAAGCCAGGATTGGCACTATCCTAACTCATTGCTCGAAAAGTGCACCAAAAATAAGGGCTAGGTAGCACGATCAACTTAGGGTGATAATTCAATAATCCGCATGCTAGGAATGAGGTTATCGTCCATTAACCACTAAGCAACATGGTTGCTAGGGGTATTGATTTCACACATCATGATTCACTTGTCGGTGTTCCAGTTACAATAACACGGGGACCAAGAAATGAATAATGATGGCGAGATGTATCATTGCGTCAAGAATTCACAAGAGCTGGTGCAATTCTCATGAAAATCCTGACATAAAGGGGGTAATACTCCAGGGTAGAACAGAATCAAAAGTTGGATTGGCATTTTGATCTACAAAATACAACTAATTTGACCCAATCCCGGATATGGAAGAGGTACTGGAGTTTGTTTCTCCCAGTCATTCCGAATAGAATGGCCTGACGGACCACAAGAGTAATAGGCATCGATGAATGAATGCATGCATACTCTTGACTATCAATTGATAGACAAAGGTCAGAAGACAACTAAAGAGGGACAACTCAAAAGAACATATGATTTACTGAGTTGTGGATGCATGGATTAGCATGTCGAACGAGTTCAACATATTTCTTCCGGATAACCCATGCAGATAGATAGAATTGGCAGAGTAACATCATAAAATAGAGAACTTGTCAAGAGCACTCTGGTTGTGATCTTACGATTCAGCGAGGAACTTCTGCCATAAGCAGTTCATGATATTTCGAAGAAGAATATACCACGAACCTCGAGGACTAATGCAAAGGTTACTAATATCCTAAAGGAACTAGCAAACACTATCAACATGAAGTAGGGTGAATCTTGGGCTTCAAAACCCAGGAATAGAATACCTACTACTAAGTGGCATCACGGGATGCTTTCGAGAATAATGACCAGAACCATCACACTGGGAACTGGGTTACTAGGTGATACTCTAGACACCTAGGGTCATAATAATAACTCCAACATAAATGTCGAGGCAATGAAGTACCTCAACACACTAGTTAGTGTGGTTGATCCGGCACAAGGAACTTCGGAACGGTAAGAAGGGATTTGCAAATGCATCAGATTATTTAGAAACCTAGGATGACTCGGACAGCATAACGGCTATAAATGCTCAAAGGATTTGAGACATCCTACAAAATGGTGGCATAACTACTCGATCATCACAATATCAAGATTCTTAGGCCAGCTACGAACATACAGATTATAGTAGGAACTGAACTGAAGCATAGAACCATCAATCCTATAAGTCCACGGATTAGTAACACATGATCCTGATAGAAAGAAGAGAAGACCTAGTTCCTTAACCCCGTAGGAAGGATAAGATAACTCAGATCAGAAGGGCATGAGGTAAAGTAGTAAAAAGAGCCTTACCTTCCATCCCACAATCAATTCCCTTATTTAACTAAAGAATTTCTAGACCCAACTTCAACTAGTTTGGCTTGGTAATCCTACAGGCAGTGAGGCTATGATACCAAAGCTGTCAGGACCCCGACTCAATGACACACCGATCAAGCATGTAACACCTCATATGACTTTGCGGCCTCACACACGGTATTCCCACGGGTGTCTCCTTACCGCCCAGGACCATTTGCGCCTTTTGGCACACGTATATGATAGTGTCACTAGCATCCATATGATAAGGAGCCCGGGCTGACATGACTAGTCGTGAACCCAAAGTGGCACTAACTTACAGGGACAGGCATACATGACCCAGCAACGAACGTGTCGGTCATCAGCGAGTGAATCCGGGCTGTAGCAACTGGGCCAACAGGACTTCGGTAAACTGGGTTGTAGCAGGCTAACAGGACTCTGGTAGACACCGTGTGACATTTCCCCGAAGGGATAGACACAGGAACGAAGAAGGACACATGCCGGCCAGCCTAAGTGTTCCAGAGCAGTAGCAAGCTACTAGGGCTTAGTGGAAGCACTAGGAGACATTTCCAGGTAAGAGAGGCTACCAAGGATAAACAACTAGATAGTCAGATCCCACACATACCAAGAATTTCAATAACATACACACAGTATGCTCGATATGTGCAAATACAACATGGCATCACAACATGACTCAACAACTCAAGTATTTTATTCAATAGGCTCCGAGGAGCGAGATATTACAAACATGGGTCTCATGACCCAACATTCAGAGCATACAAGTCAAAGCACATGCGGAAGCTCAACATGTCTGAGTACAAACATCTATAAATGGAAAAGGCTGAGAAGCCTGACTATCTACCAGATCCTGTCGAGGGCATAAGATCGTAGCTGAGGTAACAAGCTAAACGTCGAAGTCCACGCGGAACTACTAGTGAGACGGAAGTCTCTGCAAAAACATAAAAATAGGCAAACGTGAGTACAAATGTACCCATCAAGACTTACATCAGAACTAACTACATATGCATCATTATCAACAAAGGGGATGGTGGGGTTTAACTGCAGCAAGCCAGCTTTGACTCAGTGGCTATCCTCAACTACGACTGCAAGTAACTCTTTTGAGGTGGCGCACACGAGTCCACATATTCACCAACCAATACACCACTATGGATCTGCTCCCGTCTTCCTACGAGAATGCCATCCATAGCACTCACGCTTATCTTGCGCATTTTAGAGTATCCACTTTCACTTGTCTATGAACTGTATAGGCAACCCAGAGGTCCTTTACCGCAGACGCGGCTATTTGAATTGATTATTTATAACCCTGCAGGGGTGTACTTCTTCACACATGTTTCCACCACTTAGCGTCTGCACACGACATGTGCTCAGCAGACTTCAAGCGAAAGCCGACGTGGGTGTAGACCATGACCTACCTAAACACTCAAGTATCTAGTCCAGGTTTATCGCCTATTCAGGTTCCATCCAAAGGGAGTCTGGCCGAAGTTTCCACATACGGCCCCGAACGATGTGTGCAGGGTTCCCGAGACACCAAACGGGCGCCCGGTACACCGTGCCACATGCCTACCGCATCATAGCCCACCCCTCGGGTCAACGATGTGCACGGCCTCCAGCATACTACAAACACCATAAACTACTTGCAACTCCTGGACAGAGGACGAGGGTGGTTAAGAAGTCGAACGGGGTCATATTTCAGGGCCCAATGCATGGTAATAGTTGTTTCATGGATCACAAACATAGAACTCAGTTCCTGAGGACAGCTTCAATGAGACAACCCACCATGTACTCCTACATGGCCTCTCACCGTTACCTTTACCAAATCATGTTCACACACTTAGCTCACACATAGTAGGACATGTTCACCACTTTCCAATTCATCCCCAATGAATCAGACCTGACTCAACTCTAAGCAGTAGCAGGCATGACAAGCAAGCATGAACGAGTGGGCACATCAGGGCTCAAACAACTCCTACTCATGCTAGTGGGTTTCATCTATTTACTGTGGCAATGACAGGTCATGCAGAGGAGAAGGGGTTCAACTACCGCAGCATGTAACAGACATGTCATTGTTGTCCTAATGCAGTAAAAGAGAGCAGGAGCGAGAGGGTGGGATTGTATCAGAATGAACAAGGAGGTTTTGCTTGCCTGGCACTCCTGAAGATAGTATAGTTCTTCATCGGTGTCATCAAACTCATCGCCGGTACGTCGTCTACTAAGAGGGGACAAACACCAACAACACGGAAGGGAACACAATCAATGCAATGCACAATATGATGCATGATCATGACATGACAATATGAGTGTGTTGGCCTAATGCAACTATAACCAGATGGGTTTGGGTCATTTTGCACCAAAGGTTCAATCCCAAAATAAATTTATGAATTTAAATAGTGCCTTATCATGTTTTGCACTAAACAGCAAGGTTAAGTTGATTTACCATGCATGAAACTAGTACAGATGGATATATTGGATTTTTCTGATCATGTTTCATATATAAATTATTTAATTTGGACTTACGGTTGAATTTCTATGAATTTTGATGTTTTGGGCATTTTCTGGAATTTCCTGAATAATAATAAATCCAGAAAATGAGTTATTGCGTCAGCACTGCGTCACTGTGACATCTGCTGGCCAACAACGCCTAACCAGAGTCAAACCCATATGTCATCGACTCAGCTAATTAATATAGTTAATTAGCCTTAAGTTAAACCTAACTAAAATGTCAGTGGGGCCGGGGCCCACATG
The DNA here is from genome assembly GCF_002162155.2 of Triticum dicoccoides. Classification (NCBI taxonomy): domain Eukaryota; kingdom Viridiplantae; phylum Streptophyta; class Magnoliopsida; order Poales; family Poaceae; genus Triticum; species Triticum dicoccoides. The sequence goes on from NC_041389.1 coordinate 115,493,235, forward strand.
TCAATGACCCGGGGGGTCAAACCCCTGGTCAACTGGGTGTAACCCGCTGGTGTTGAGCCGCCGGCGAGTCCAGACGCGGCGGCGAGCCTCGGGTTTGCGTCTTCGGCGACCAAACGGCCGGCGGAGGGCATCTACATGATGCGGACGCACGTCCGCGTCGAGTGGTGGTGGCGGTTGGGCCTGGGGTGGCCGGAGTTGTCGCCGGTGACGACCTTGGCGGTTGCCGGAGCTCGAGTGAACTCGGGGTCGAGGCTACATTGGACGAGTCGGCGCGCGCGAGGCATCTACGTGCCCTACGCGACGTGGCGAGGTCAATGGACAGGACGACGGGGCCGTTGCGTGGCCGGAGCCACGTCGGCGGCGCGTGCGGGTGTGCTTGGTGCGGCGACTACAGCGAGTAGCAGAGAGAACGGAGAGGGGGGAAAGGCTTAGTGGCTCACTGCGGTTGATGGCCGGACGGCGACGAGTCGACGGAGGAGATCCGCCGCGGCCGACGTTGAAGAAGAGGTCGGGGACGGCGTTTTGAGGCGTCCGGCATTGGGTGAGTCGACGGGGAGGACGAGGGCGTCGAGGCGGAGGCCATGGACACGTCGGCGAGGCGAGGGAGGGCCTGTGGGCGTGGCTACGGCGAGCGATGGCGCCGGCAGCGCTCGGGCGTGTTCGAGAGAGAGCCAGGGAAGGGGATGGGGTCGAGGGAGTGAGCGAGGGGGGTTCCAAGGGGTGCGTGGCGCCACCCGAAGAAGCCAGGGCAAAGCGGCAAGCAGGAGGTGTCCGGGCGTGCGTCGGCCACGCGCCTGTCCTCCTGGCAAGGAGGAAGACGACAGGGGAGGGGCTAGGTGGGTTGGGCCGGCCACTTGGGCCGCCAAATGGCTGCACGGGTGAGGTTCCTCTCTCCTTTCTAATATTTTCTGTTTTCTGTTTTCTGCGATTGTTTTGGCTTTATTAAAAATGCCAGAGCATTTTCAAAAATCCTGAAAATATTTGTGGGCACTGTTTGGATTATTTCCAGCAGCCCACATTTACCTTGAAGATTATTTGGACATTTAAAAAAATTTATAGCATTTAAATGTCCAAGAACAAATACTGTATGATTTAATTCAATAATCCAGAATGGCCTAGAAAAATGTGCACCATTTTTGGGAGAGGTTCTAGACCAATTCAAAAATGATGAACTTTTATGAAGGGCATTTTGGGTTCATTGAAATGTTTTTCAGTTGAACCTGGTATTTTCAGGGGGCTGCTGAGGTTTGTTGATCCCCATTTCAAATTTAAAGATAAATTTAAACATGATGGCATGATGGGCAAGCAAAGTCAAACAAGAGCTGATCTAGGGTTGTGACACACACGCAATCAAATGGGGAGCTGGGGCAGTAGAGCAAGGCATGTTTCGAAGGAATATATACGTGAGGGTAGTTGGCATGTGGCAAAGACGACGTCGGGAGGCCGGATCTTGGCCACAATACCGCAGGGAGGAAGAAGGGGTCGAAGGCCCTCCTGAGCCGGCTCTCTCTCAGAAAGAACGGCACGGCCACCGATCGGGACGTGCGGGTAGCCGTTTGTCCCCTCCCTTGCCGCTGACGACAGCGTGAACGATGCACCTACACCCCTACCCCGGTCGAGGTGGTCCGGTCGGATTTGTGACTGGCCGTGAGCACAGAGAGAGTGTGGCCACCTATGTCTTTCTTAGATCTAGAGAGCATGAGAGAGTGAAAGAGAGGAACCCTAGTAAAGCAAGCGCTAAGGCTCCTGCTTATATATATAGTGGAGTGATTTTGTTGTACCACCTTCAAAAAAATGCTCTCCTACGTGTACCTGCGAGTGGGTGTGAGAGAACTAGTGCGTGCGTGCATCGCTTCTCTTTGTGAGAGTACAATATACTATTCCCAAAGAACGTTCGCCACAAGAGTAATAGTATACGTGTGTGACGTGTGAGCTAAAATAAAATGTGCGCGACGTCTTTTGTTTTTAGAAGTTCTGAGGGTAGGGTGTGAAGAGCACATATGTGTGTGACTTCTACCTGCAGATAAACGGTGGATGCGAGAGGACTCGGGAGAGTCATGACTCATCAGGGTGCATGTGTGCGTGAGAGAGAGGGGGCACGTATCAATGCAATGCATGTGTCTGTAAATCATTATCCAACAAACATTCGCCACATGCCTTTTCCTGACGAACACCATAAGAACTGTTAGATCGGCATCCGACAGTGTCAGTTTTGCCATGTCATTTAACAGAACAACCACTCCTACACACAAATCTTCCACATGAGTGTTAGCAACGGATGTATGCTCCCTTCGTTCCAAAATGCAGTGCATATAGCTTTATTGAAAATTCGAACCTCGCAAACTTTTACCGAGTTTTCATGTACCAAAATGCACATATAGAATACCCAGTATATATCATTTCATTCATCTTCGAGAGGTAACTATAAAGGTGGGGAGGAGTCTACAAAGAAAGACCATCGTATCACCTGCAGCAATTTCAACCATCCTTTGGTGTGGAGGAATATCATAGGAACTCTATATGATATGATTTTTATAGGATCTTTTCCTTTAGAGCCAATTGGTTCATAGGAATAGATTCATATACTCCGCATTTCAAAGGAAATAAACATGATATCATTTTTATAGCTTTAGAGCCACTTGGTTCATATGAATGGATTCCTATACTCCCATAATTTCAAAGGAAAATAAACATTAGCGTATATTCAATAGAAAAGTTCCTATGATATGAACCAAATGACATCTCTTTTCTAATCCCTCCTCATAGGAATTGAGATACATGTCATCTATAGATTCAATAGAAAAGTTCCTATGATGTGAACCAAATGACATCTCTTTTCCAGTCCCTACTCATAGAAATTGAGATACTCCATGCCATCTCTTTCCCTACAACTTCCATGTATACATCTTCTATTCCTAAATAGCTAGTACAACCCAATAGTAGCTTCTTTCCAAGACATGCAACTATGGCACAAGAACTATATAGTGTGCGAATAACTTTGAAAGATGGTCATTGGATGAAGCTAATCCAACAGTGCAGAGATGGCAAATCCGAGCACTACTGACCGTTGGATATCATCAACATTCCACCAGATTCTGCCACATGTACAATTTAGAAGACTCCATGGTTGAACTTAAGCATAATGCACAAACCTCAAAACACAAGCACTTCTCCTTTGTTCTAGAATCTTCCATATCATAATTGCCCAAACTTTTTTTTCTAAATGAATTGCCATTATTTATTTTTACTTTATGCTTTAAAATGCACAACCCCATGAATCTTAACATTTTTATAAAACTAATTGATTTTGAATGAGATGAACTATAAGAACTAAACGAACATCTACATCATGCATATATGACTCAAAGCTTTACATGCTATAGTGTGTATTTATTCATAATTTGGTTTCCAAATCTCATGCGTTCAATGCATGTGTACCTTGATAGTTTTGAGTAGAGTAGCAAATTTCACGCGGTCGCGGGTATATTAAAATGCAGGGCCCATGCATCACTGCCTTTCGGTCAAACCTACGTCCACAATTTTTTGTACGTATATCTCCACTAGTCCCAGAACCCAAAATGCTGCCTCGTTCCCGTAAAACTAAGCGGCCCACACATATTAAGGCGTTGACTCGAACTCAATCCCTGTCGACGTGGCCCCGCACGCCGTAGTACTCCTACAAACCCTACCGCCGCACACATCATCGGTTTTCTACAAGAGGACGAGGGAGAAGCGGATTTGTAGTGGAGGCGTTTTCAAAAAAAAGGATTTGTAGCAGAGACACCTACCCGAGGGTGCCCTAGGTAGCTACCGCACGCATCATTGGTTTTCTCTTTTCTTTATGCTCTTGCTCCCTAGAGTGAAATGATGGTTGCTTTGTCCATCTAGCTTAATGCGGGAAAGGTGGGGCTTTGTGATTTGACCCATCATCGCTCATTTTCTACTACTGCGGCGCTACGACCGGGGTGCCTCCAATTCCAACCACTGCTCCGAACTGTAATTTGGTGCATCGCATGTGGAACAAGGCGGTGGATGAGCCACATGTCAGCCAAAGGGGTCCTGTTAACTATGTCGCCATTTCGTGTGCGGACTGGCCCTGCTTGAGTTGCTATGCCAACACAACAGGAGCAGCCTGCCACTTGGTTTTGCTCCTTGGGGAATCTCGATTATATTGATCTATAAATATACATACTACACTACCCTCTCCGTCTCGGCTTATAGGGCGTGCACGTAGTTCTAGGTCATCCATTTGACTAACTAAATATGAGTTACTATGTCACAAAAAGTATATCATTGGATTCTTAAGCGGATGTAGTTTCTAAGCATATACTGTTCATCACATATATAGCCAGTTAAATTATCCACCTAGAATGATGTGCATGCCATGTAAACCAATACGGAGGAAGTAGTAAAAATGAGGTGATTTTACCGAGCGATGGGCGGGGGAGCATGGCCTGTCATGCGGTCCCACGTGTCATGATGTACCAAGGTGATGCGTGTGTCCCTCTTGAGGCAGAAGCAATACTACGTGGTTTTCTTGAAGGAGATGATGGCGAACTGAAGTGCAAAATAATGGTTGCTTCGTCCGTCTGGGAAGGTGCGGCATCGTGATTTGACGTCTCATTGCTCATTACTACTACCGGGGCGGTATGACTGGGGTGTGTCCCCCTGCTGTTCTGCATTGTTATTTGGTGTTTGATACGTCGACCTGGTTGCTATATGTCCCACATGTCGGCGAGAGGAAGTACATAATTCATGAAAGCGAGCATTGACGGAGGAGTACAAGACACGGCTTGGTTTTTGCTGCTTCACGCGATCCATCGATACAAACCCGGACTAAAAAAGGCGAGGGTGGGTCTTTTCCCGCGCGGTAGGCAGGGGAGTCTGGCATAGTCTATTCGAGGCAAGGAGGCAAGAAGGGAAACAAGCAAATAAAGGTTGAGCGACTTAGTTTTGGGAAAATCTTATTTTATGGAGTACGTACCCACTATGGAGGTAGTACTACTTACTACTCCCTCTTTTCCGGTTTTAGTGCTGCTATACACACGACGCCGTGCGGACGACTTGCGCACGACAGCACATATCAAGCCGTTCATGCATACTATCCAGCACATATCAGCGGTTGGATTGCACATCATCCCAGAGTCATGCACACATCCATTGTCTATGTAGCACTTTCGTTCCGGTTTATAGGGCTCATCTAAAAAATCATTTTTCTGTTTTATAAGTCTCAATTCTATTACTAGTAGTAGTACCATCACATGTTGGATTTCGAGGTGCGTTAAATCACCCGATGCAAGCAGTGTCAAGAGAAAACTCACCAATGCATGTAGAAGTCAAATTTAGTAGTCATGCATACATTTGTTCTAATTAATGCATCGATAAAAATAACTTCTTGAGAAAAATGAGCGTACTAATTACTTGTGCAAAACTATGAAATTAATTCCACCACTCACCGTCTACCTTGGTAGGAGAGATTTTGAATTTGAGCCATAAACTGGAAAGGAGGGAGTAGTAATTTTTGTCTCGATTATTATTTGTGGCCTTGTATAGATGCAAAATGTATCTTTTTATAGTGGCCTTGTATAAGTAAATGGAGGGAGTACTAAAGGACATATATTCCAAACAATATGATAATCTCTCTAACCAAGGTAGGGACGAGGAGTAAACGGAGGGAGTAGTGAAATTTTCTCCTCCTCCTGCGAGCCACCGTGCGCGTGGGCGAGGGAGCGTAGTAAGCAAGCTTCATCTCATCCTGCGAGCCACCGCGCCCATGGATGAGGGAGATGGCATACTAAGCAAGCTTCCCCTCGTTCTGCGAGTTGACGGGACACATCAAAAGTACTCTAGTGTATAGAGCCTTGCCTCTAAGGTAGGCCCCACATGGTTTGCCTCTTTTTTAACATAACGCATCAAGTCGCAATTTGTTTGTTCACCCGTGGTAGACGATCCTCCCTCCATCAAGTGGACAACCAGTACACGTGTCAAATACCACGTGGGCTGCCTTTTCGTATAAAAATGAGCTCTACCGTGTACCCGCGGGGGTGTGGTTGGGAAAGAGACGGGAGTACGTGCGCCGTGCGTGCACCTCTTCTCTTCCTACACGTCCCCCACCTACGTGGGTGTGTGAGAGAGAGACACAAACCTAGACATAATGCGTCGTCCATCCCCATGCCTCCGCCCAGTCCGACCATCAGTCACCACCACGCCCCACTCCTCCTCACCTTATCTCTCATCTTTCTCCCTCCATTTTTATATACAAGGCCACTATCAAAATTACAATTTGCAGATATACCAGGTGAAAGTGCAACTATCCCTAGGTGGTTTTGGTAATTCCTAACAACATATAGCTCATTGAGCTAACATCATTCCAAGATGAATATTTCAGGAAAAGCTCAATGAATGGCATGGCATGGATGAGAAAAGTGGATCCCTCAAAATGCTAAGGATAAAAGGATTGGCCCAAGCTCAAAAGCTCAAGACTCTACATTTTATATTTTAGTGATCCAAGATCACATTGAGTCTATAGGAAAAGCCAATACTATCAAGGAGGGATGAGGTGTTGCTTAATGAGTTTCTTGCTCCACAGTGCTTAGTGATATGCTCCAAAACCCTCAACTACTTTCTCATATCCACATATGACCTATACCAAAAGTCAAACTCGGCCCCACCGATTCTTTCTACCCGGTGCCACCGAGTTCTGATGTCATAGCCACTGCCACAAACCCTAGGCAAATCGGTCTCACCGATAGGGATCTCGGTCTCACCGAGATGGGGTTATAATCTCTCTGTTTCCCTTCGTAACATTTCGGTACCACCAAGATGAGCGATCGGTCCGACCGAGATTGCAATGTAAACTCCCTGTTTCCTTTTTGTAACATTTCAGTCCCACCGAAATGAGCGAACCGGTCCCACCGAATTTACCTGACCAACTCTCTGGTTAGCTTATTACCAAAGTCAATCTCACCGAGTTTGTGTAATTGGTCTCACCGAGATTACGTTATGCCCTAACCCTAACCATATCGGTCCTACCGAGTTGCATGCCGGTCCCACCGAAAATCCTAACGGTCACTAGATTTGCTAAATCAGTCTGACCGAGTTTCTCAATTCGGTACCACCGAGTTTGGCAAGTTGTGTGTAACGGTTAGATTTTGTGTGGAGGCTATATATACCCCTCCACCTCCTCTTAATTCGTGGAGAGAGCCATCAGAACAAATCTACACTTCCAACTTGCTGTTTCTGATAAGGAACCACCTACACATGTGTTGAGGCCAAGATATTCCATTCCTACCATATTAATCTTTATCTCTAGCCTTCCCCAAGTTGCTTTCCACTAAAATCTTCTTTCCACCAAATCCAAATCATGTGAGAGAGAGTTGAGTGTTGGGGAGACTATCATTTGAAGCACAAGAGCAAGGAGTTCACCATCAACACACCATTAGTTACTTCTTGGAGAGTGGTATCTCCTAGATTGGCTAGGTGTCACTTGGGAGCCTCCAACAAGATTGTGGAGTTGAACCAAGGAGTTTGTAAGGGCAAGGAGATCGCCTACTTCGTGAAGATCTACCGCTAGTGAGGCAAGTCCTTCGTGGGTGACGGCCATGGTGGGATAGACAAGGTTGCTTCTTCGTGGACCCTTCATGGGTGGAGCCCTCCGTGGACTTGCGCAACCGTTACCCTTCGTGGGTTGAAGTCTCCATCAACGTGGATGCACAATAGCACCACCTACCGGAACCACGGCTCAAAAATCACCGGGTCTCCAAATTGTGTTAGAATTCTCCAAACCCTTCCCTTTACATTCTTGCAAGTTGCATGCTTTACTTTCCGCTGCTCATATACTCTTGGCATGCTTGCTTGAATTGTGTTATGATTGCTTGACTTGTGCTAAGATAGCTAAAATCTGCCAAAGACTAAAATTGCGAAAAGGACAAGTTTTGTTTGGTCAAGTAGTCTAATCACCCCCCCCCCTCTAGACATACTTTCGATCCTACAAGTGGTATCAGAGCTTTGGTCTCCATTTGCTTTGATTTCCATAGCTTTTGGTGGTCATAGCCTTGGTTTCACAACCTAGGAGAGTATGGCGTCTAGCTAGGGAAATTATCACCGTAGAGGTCCTTACTTTGATGGTACTAATTTTGCTAGTTGGAAGCATAAGATGAAAATGCATATTCTTGGACATAACCCTGCCGTTTGGGATATTGTGTGTATTGGCTTGCAAGGTCAATTCTTTGATTCAAGAGAACCGAACTGTGAAGCTAGTGCGGAAGAGTTGAAGATGCTGCAATACAACGCTCAAGCTTGTGATATCCTCTTCAATGGATTATGCCCCGAAGAATTCAACAAAATCAGCCGTCTTGAGAATGCAAAGGAAATTTGGGACACTTTGATTGATATGCATGAAGGTACCGACTCCGTCAAGGAATCCAAGTTGGATGTGCTCTAGTAGTAACAATAATCATGCTAAATCCAATGTTGTTGCTTCTAGTAGTTCTCTTGATTCCACTAATGATTCTCTTAGCCAAGTTACACTTGAGCAAGAAAATAGCTTATTGAAGGGAATTATAGAGAAAGGTGTTTACAAGAGCCTTGCCGGGAGTAAGCAATTTGAGGAAATTGTACGCAAGCAAGGAAGACAGCGGAAGAACCAAGGTGTTGGTTTTGAACGAAAGTTCAATGCCAATGGAGTTGAGTGGGAAGAAGATCAATATCCCAAGACGAAGTTTGTTCCTCAACAAGAGAAGTATGATCCTACTTCCTTTAAGGGAACACAAGCTCAAGATGATCTTCCACCACAAGACCACAAGCAAAAGGGCAAGGACAAGCTTCAAGAGGAGATTGATGCATTTGAAGAAGCTCCTAAGGCCTTGGTCAAGTGGGTTCCCAAGACCACGGCAAGTTATACTTCAACAAGTACGACTACAACTCCAAGGATTCCCATCAAGATGATGTGGATCCCGAAGAAGAAGAACTAGAGAGTTCTTGAGGGTGTCTCCACCAACATATTTCACTCATATCATTTTGGCAACAACAAGTGTAATCAACTTCCACATCTTGCACTAGTTCAAGGAGTCACAAACCCTCTTGTTGGTAAGACAAGGGACAAGGTAATCTAATGCTTTCATAGACATCATCTTGTGTGTGCATCACTCTATGTCTATGGATATCCTTGTTTGTTCCTTGTGGGACTAACCCGTGTAGGTATTGAAAGGGCAACTCACTCCAAGGGATTGCTCCAAATGATCTACATCAACATTAAGCATCCACATCTTCAACACCTACATGAAGTCATCATCGAAAAAACCCAAGGTTAGTTTATCCCTCTAAGGGGAGATCTCACATCTAGGGGGAGCTTAACTCTAAGAATTGAGTCAAAGCAACTCTAATGGTGTGAACACATCAATGCATTATGTAAAAGTGGTAACCCCACTTGAGCTTAAACGATGAGTATGACCTATGATCAAATGTTCTCATTTGACTCCTAAGTCAATATACTCATATATAGATGACCTAGTCATCGCCAATTGTTTGATAGATGCTAGAATTGGGTGTGCATGCTTTGCCACATATTTCATTTGCCATTTTATTGTGTGAGCATGTTGGTTGCATATTTTACTCATTCGAGGACATCCACTTGTTGTTTTGATTGATGGGTTTCATTTTTTTGGCCAAGTGGATGGACAAAAATGCCTAAGAACCTTCTCTAGCTATCTATGCTTTTCTCGTCTCAAACTCTATTCATGCTACATCACAAAATTTGATCAAGTCAGATTCGAACCACTCTGTGTGAGGAGCACTCGGAGTCCCCGATTCGTCATAGACTTAAACTTCCAAAACTTCTTTGTGCATTTCGGTCTGACCGATTCCTCCATTTCGGTCATAACGAGATCACTAAGTCGATCTAGGTTTTTAATCTCGGTGCAACCGATTTGAACTTTTTGGTCACACCGAGTTGCTGTAACTGTCAACAGTTATGCATCTCGGTGCCACCGAGTCGTTCCACTCGGTCACACCGACAGGGTCGGGCTATATATACTCACGGGCAAAAATTTGGAAACTTTCTCCAAACCCCTTCGCCCGCGCATAGCTCACTCTGCCTGCAGGGTCTCCAGATCGTCCTCCTCGTTGCCAGCCGCCTCCAGTCGCTGGTCTCCGCCACCGTCAACAGAATTCACCCCCGCCATTGCTGCCGTAGCGAGTTCATCGCCAAGCTAGGGTATGGACTCGATCACAGTGCTATCCCCGTCCGATTCCTAGCACATTGTGTTCATCATGATTCTTGCCACGATTGAAACAAGTCTATCCAGTCAAAACAATCCTTAGATTAGAAGTGAATTGAAAATTTAGGGTTAGGTTTCCGCCGAAACCATCTCGGACCCACCGAGTTGTAGAACTCGTTTCCACCAATTTGGCTAATGCCATTGCACAAGTGATTCTCGGTCTGACCGAGAATTGCAAATCGGTGTGCCCGAGTTCAGGATTTTGTGAAACCCTAGCAGTCTCGGTGCCACCGAACTGTGACTCGGTCTGACCGAGTTCACTAGTTTAGGTTCCAAAAGCTGCTTCGGTATCACCGAGTTTGCAAATCGGTTGATCCGAAATGCTTTCTGTGGAAAACTAAAACTAAGTTTTTGAATCATTCTTTTGCAAAAACCTCTGTATTTTGTGATGCTCATCCACTCTATCTCATCTACATCTATTCACAGGGTCAGTAGTCAGTGTTTGCAATATGTCTGATCAAAGCGACAGCCAGAACAGAGAAGAGGAGCAGATTCAGATGAGTGAGGGCACTAGTCCCTCTAGTACCTCTGATGAGGGCAGCAGGAGCACCCCAAGAAACTTGCCTAAAGCTGCCACCAGGGCCAGAAAGAAGAAAACCTCAGAATCTGAGGATGAAGACTATGTGGCAGTAGAGGATGAGGCCACTTCCAAGAAGAAAGTGCTCCAAAAGGAGTATGGCACAGCTGCATCCATTAAGCCTAGAATGAAGATCAAAGTGCCTGCAAAGAGAACTCCCATGTCTAAAGCCAGAGCCTCTACTCAAGTACCTTTGGAATCTCAACCCAAAGAGGCTGCTGCAGAAGGGAAGAAAAGGAAGGAAAGGGTCAAGAAGACCATGGCCAGAGTTATTGGAAAGCCTTCCATGATGGAAGAGGGAGAGGAATAAGATGTTGCTCCACCAGCACCCAAGGCTCAGAAGCTTATGGGTGATGCTATTAGGTCAGGGGTTGCATCATCAAAGCCCAAAGAAGCACCCAAAGCTGCCTCCAAACAAAGACTACACCAAAGAGGAATACCAGAAACATATCTGCTGCTGAGAAGAACAAGGCCCCAGTGCCTGAGACTGTTGCTGAAGAAGAAGATGAAGAGCATGTTTTGAGAAAGTTGAAGCCAAAGATTCCATACCACAATGATGCTCATCCTGTGGCTGAGAACATGAAACTGAGGAAGGATGCAGGACTCAGACAGTGGAGGTTGTCTAATCCCTATGCTATCAGGAGAAGGACTGCTATTGACTACAGGTTCCATACTAAGGAACAGCAGGATTTCTATGAGACAGTGTTGTTGGACAAGAAGCCTATAATGTGTGACATGAGATGGGTCGACTGGACCTACATAAAGGAGAATGAGGAACACTATCCTGGTGTGCAAGACAGTTTTAGTGCTTGTGGAGTTGCAGACTTTGTTGGGCAGAAGCTCACAAAGTGGAATGATGAGCTCATAATGCAATTCTACTCCACAGCACACTTTTATCCAGATGGCAGGATAGTGTGGATGTCTGAAGGTACAAGGTACCAATCAACTATTGAGGAATGGGCAAATCTGATCAATGCACCTAAGGAGAAGGAAGATGACTTGGATGTCTATGCCAAGAAGAAGATGGATCACAGCTCCATGGCTCATATGTACAAGGAGATCCCAGATGCTGCAGTTGAGACACATAAGTTTGGATATGTACATTATCTTCTGTCAGGACTCCCAACTATCAACTGGATCCTCAGGCATACTCTCTTGCCCAAGTCAGGTGACCACAATATGATCAGAGGCCATGCAATAAACTTGCTACACTTATTTGATGTGCCACAGAAGTTCAAGGTCATGAGCCTCATAGTTGAGACTATCAAGAGGACAATAGGTGACCAGAAGAGAAGTTGTGGGTATGCCCCACAGATTCAGGAGCTAATTAACTCCAAGATGGGCACAGGCACATACTTGCTGGACAAGGAACATTTTGCTATCTATCCAGAATTTGAGGACAACCAAGTGGTTATGGATGAAGATGAACCATCTTCTGTGCATGCTCAAGCCAAGAAGGAGAAGGCAAGGACAGAGAAGGCTACCAAGATGCCAACAATGGAAGAGGCATCTCAGTACTTTCTGAAGAGCAAACAGGATCAACTAGGCTACTTGATTGCATCCACTCTGAGGATTGAGAAGGGGCTGGCCACCTTGACTCAAAACCAGGAGAGCCTGGAGAGGATCATGGAGCAGAAGTTCTATGACTTGGATGTGAAGGTAACTGAGATCCAGTCTGTTGTTGAGCAGCTTCAGGATGATATGCAGGAGAGGAAGGGCAAGACAATCACAGATGCATTTGTCAGAGTGCCTACAGCTCAAAGATCAGCTGCAGTGCCAGTGGCAGACACCAGAGCCACTTCATCTGCACCAGCTACAGCTCCTACAGCTCCAGCGCAACCAGCTTCAGCACCTACACCTCCAGCTGCATCCACATCTACTGAAGTCTTCGTCCAAGGAGCCATCTCTACACCACCACCTGAAGATCAAGCCTGAGAGTCGATCTAGTGCTATGCATTTTCTATGAACTTTTTGGTAACTTGTTGCCAAATGGGGAGAAAAATGTATAGATCATAGGCTTCGAGAGAGAGAGTGTTGCCTTTTATTCTCTATTGCTTTGGTGGTTGAACTTTATTTGCTTATTTGAGATACTCTATGTCTGTGTGATACTTGGATGATCATGTGTTTGATCATATGCTACATTTATGCATGTTGGATGACATTATCTCGTTTATCCCTATATGATCATTCACTTTGCTTGGTGATGAGTGCATGTATTCAGTTATTATTATTTTGAGCACTCCACCAAGATGTATGTGACATGGAAGAGTTACCCATGAGCCTAACTCCTTGTGCATTTGCAGTCCAAAGCAAATCTTAAACTATGCACAAATTTAGGGGGAGCTCTTGCTTATCACATACTTCTCGAAGAGACAATGTTTTTCACTCTTATTATCATTTGTCGAAGCTTTGATCTATATGTTTTCATAAATTACCAAAAAGGGGGAGATTGAAAGTGCAACTATCCCTAGGTGGTTTTGGTAATTCCTAACAACATATAGCTCATTGAGCTAACATCATTCCAAGATGAGTATTTCAGGAAAAGCTCAATGAATGGCATGACATGGATGAGAAAAGTGGATCCCTCAAAATGCTAAGGATAAAAGGATTGGCTCAAGCTCAAAATCTCAAGAGTCTACATTTTATATTTTAGTGATCCAAGATCACATTGAGTCTATAGGAAAAGCCAATACTATCAAGGAGGGATGAGGTGTTGCTTAATGAGTTTCTTGCTCCACAATGCTTAGTGATATGCTCCAAAACCCTCAACTACTTTCTCATATCCAAATATGACCTATACCAAAAGTCAAACTCGGCCCCACCGATTCTTTCTACCCGGCGCCACCGAGTTCAGATGTCATAGCCACTGCCACAAACCCTAGGCAAATCGGTCTCACTGATAGGGATCTCGGTCTCACCGAGATGGGGTTGTAATCTCTCTGTTTCCCTTCATAACGTTTCGGTACCACCGAGATGAGAGATCGGTCCCACCAAGGTTGCAATGTAAACTCCCTGTTTCCTTTTTGTAACATTTTGGTCCCACCAAAATGAGTGAACCAGTCCCACCGAGTTTACCTGACCAACTCTCTGGTTAGCTTATTACAAAAATCGGTCTCACCGAGTTTGTGTAATCGGTCTCGCCGAGATTACGTTATGCCCTAACCCTAACCATATCGGTCCTACCGACTTGCATGTCGGTCCCATCGAAAATCCTAACGGTCACTAGATTTGCTAAATCGGTCTGACCGAGTTTCTCAATTTGGTCCCATCGAGTTTGGCAAGTTGTGTGTAACGGTTAGATTTTGTGTGGAGGCTATATATACCCCTCCACCTCCTCTTCATTCGTGGAGAGAGCCATCAGAATAAATCTATACTTCCAACTTGCTGTTTCTGAGAAGGAACCACCTACTCATGTGTTGAGGCTAAGATATTTCATTCCTACCATATGAATCTTTATCTCTAGCCTTCCCCAAGTTGCTTTCCACTCAAATCTTCTTTCCACCAAATCCAAATCCTGTGAGAGAGAGTTGAGTGTTGGGGAGATTATCATTTGAAGCACAAGAGCAAGGAGTTCACCATGAACACACCATTTGTTACTTCTTGGAGACTGGTGTCTCCTAGATTGGCTAGGTGTCACTTGGGAGCCTCCAACAAGATTGTGGAGTTGAACCAAGGAGTTTGTAAGGGCAAGGAGATCGCCTACTTCATGAAGATCTACCGCTAGTGAGGCAAGTCCTTCGTGGGCGACGGCCATGGTGGGATAGACAAGGTTGCTTCTTCGTGGACCCTTCGTGGGTGGAGCCCTCCGTGGACTCGCGCAACCGTTACCCTTCGTGGGTTGAAGTCTCCATCAACGTGGATGTACGATAGCACCACCTATCGGAACCACGGCTCAAAAAATCACCGTGTCTCCAAATTGCATTTCAATTCTCCAAACCCTTCCCTTTACATTCTTGCAAGTTTCATGCTTTACTTTCCGCTGCTCATATACTCTTGGCATGCTTGCTTGAATTGTGTTACGATTGCTGGACTTGTGCTAAGATAGCTAAAACCTTCCAAAGACTAAAATTGGGAAAAGGACAAGTTTTATTTGGTCAAGTAGTCTAATCACCCCCCCCCCCTCTAGACATACTTTCGATCCTACACAAGGCCACTAACATTACTCGATGCAATATTAATGGTGCTTGCCTCATAGTACTAGCAAAGGAGTACATTAATTATCCCTTGCATGCATGCAGGAGTGTGAGCATTGGCTTGATATGCATGAAAGAGAAGAATACACATAAATTTACACGGTAACAAGGAAACAAGGTGGCTTGCAACATTGACTTAGAAGACATTAATTTTTCCCTTGGTACCTATAATATGGGTTTGCGTCCTTGTATACAAAAATGGAGTCCGATAAAATTCTCGAGATATCATTAGTTTCTACACATGGGATTACTCCTGCATGGGTCAATCACAACAGGTGTTTTATATGCATCTTGATGTTTCGTGCAATGCACGGGCATCTTGCTAGTCCATGAAAACAACACATGGCAAAATTTCACGGCAAACGAGGGATTTGAATCTGCTGGGAGGGGCTGTTTGGATCTTGCCCGGGGTAGCCAAAATATTGGCGACCCTTTTGTCCACAGGTGCCTTTGCCGCCAATGAACGAGGAATGGCTTGGGTGCTCATGCATCCTCCAGCGCGCACATTGGAGATGAGCTCGCATGAGTTGTGCTTTTTTTGTCCCACCACGCCGCCCGAGTCGGTCGCAAACCGACCGGCGACCCGCAAATTACGCCATCCAACCGTCGCCCACACATTATGACAGCAACTAAACCAACCAGACGAAATTCATGCAAACATGGTAATATTTCATATAAACAATGACGGAAATCATATAAAATACCGGATTTTCATACAAACATGACGAATTTCATTACATGCAAATGAACTACGCGGTGCTAGTTCTGGATAGCACATGTATATAATACTGGCCTAAATGGTCGCCCACCGATCCATTTGTGTTCCTCATGTCCGGCAGCACGATCACCGGACTACCGGGAGCCCCAGAGTTATATGCTTCAGCGCAAAGGATGGCTCACTTCCCCACTGCCCAACTGATATCATTGGTTGATGCCGAAGATGATGGTGGAAGGGGGCTTCTCCGCTTCCATGGAGCCCATGCGGAGTCGACAAAGGTCCTCACAACAAAAGGATCCGGCAAGACACCTACTGTGTACGCCGGTGTCGCCTCCGCGGTGGCCTTCATGGGACCCAAGTGGCGGCGGCCTCTCGTGTTCTACTTCTCCTCGATGATGGCGGCGGATGCGGAGGCGCTGGCCATCGACTCGTCGCTCTCTGTGCACCCGGCTTTTGTTGCTGCTTGCATGGCGCGACCGTCGGCATGGGAGTCTCGGCCACAGAAATGGGAGACGCGGTTGCAGACACGGGAGGCGTGGTACGAGGCGGTGGCGTGGACGGCAGCGACGACGCCTGTGCGCCGCTCCTCGTCGAGCTGGCCTCGTGCGGCGAGTTGCTTAACCGTGCACCGGCTTGGGGCGGCAACTGGCTCCATCTGGCGAGGGAGGGAGGTGGATCAGCAAGCTGCATAGCTCGTATCCGGCGGGCTCGGCGGGCCACCCAGCCGACTTGGATGCGGGATAACTACTCTTCATAAGCCATTGTAAGAGTGGACAAAATGATGAAGGAGGAGATAGGGGAGCGGCGGAGGTGTGCGATTCTTGGCAGGCGTTTGGCCTCGTTTAAATAGGAGATTAAATAGACGGCGAACGGGAGGATCTCGGCCGGTGTTGCGTTTAATGCCGGCCCAGTCATGAACGGACGTGTGTCCAGAGTGGGTTTCTCGGCTTCCACACGGGCGGGTTTCATGGGGGCGTTTGAATGCGGCAAGGAGGCGTGTTCAGTCGGGCGTGCATCGAGTGGCGCCCTCGACTCTGACGTACGACACCGCGCCATTCTTCCACTTATGTGTGGGCTCCTTGGGTACATGGCCTGCATGTGAGTGACCCAACGCAGGCAGCGCACGGCAGAGGAACTTTTGGTGGGCCAGGGTGGTCAGAAGCGGGCATTTCATAAACCGATGATTGTTCATTGAGTGTGACGTCATCTATTTCATGTAGATAAGCCTACTATATAATGTAAGAGAATTTTAAAATTTTCATATATACCTTGATAGCCCATTCGATATGTTGTGATTCATAAAGACCGCTGCAAGCATCAATGTTCTGCATACCATAGATAAGATTGATTAATACACGTAACAATTCATGTCCTTAACAAAGGGTGCATGCACGTATAGGTTGAGCGTGTGTCTTGCGTCGTGTGTTGTGTGCGTGCAGGCATGCAAGTGTTGCGTGCGTGCATGGGTACGTTTCAATGTTGCATGCATGTGTGCATACGTGCGTGTGTTCATGAGTGCATGTGTATGTGTTAGTGTAGCACGCCTGCATGTGTGTGTGTGTGTGTGTTCGTTATGTGTACGTGTCAGTGTTGCATGCCTGCATGCGTGCGTGTGTTCGTGCAAGTGTTGCGTGCCCCCTCCATTCCAAAATAATCGTAGCTTTAGGATTTTCAAGAGTAAAGATTTGTGAAGTTTGACAAATCCTGAAAGTTCAATTCAAGAGAACCGAAAACGTTAATGCTTCTGCTCCCTTATATTGAACGAAGCGCCAAATAAGCCTCTGGTCACCCGAAATCGCGCGAGACTAATGCTTGGTGGTAGGAACTACTGGCCTGACTCTGGCCCGTGTAGCCTATCAGCCCGACGTCCAAAGGTCTAAACCGGGGTAGGTTTATAACTTCACCAAGACGCCAGTCTCAATCGCCTCCGAGAAGCATTCATACGCCGTGGGCGCCTAAACACCCGTGCGCTCGGCCGAAATCTCTCCCGCCCACCATTTGGGACACCTGAGATTACTGTCCTACCCCCAACCCGCAATATGTCCGAAATTTTAGATGGGGGCAAAGTTTGTAACTTTCCCCAAATTTCAAGCAAGCGTGTCCCAAATCGAAACATTGTTCCCCCTTAGTTCCCCTTCCCTCCGTTTCCCCATTCATACTCCGTGGGCACCAAAAAACCCTCTCCACCAGCCGCGAAACCCCAGCCTCCTCCATCCTCCACCCCATAGCGCCCAATCCACCGCTGCCCTCCTCCATCACGCCGGAGCCGGTACCCCGACGTCGTCGTCCAACACAACCGCAACCGCAACGCCCTCAAGGACTTATCAGCTGAAGCCGAGGCAGAGCCGCCTCCACGAGGTCGACGCCAATGTGCGCCGTACCAGAACCACTTCGACCACGCCATCCTATGCCTCACCGATGTCGCTCCGCTGTCGCAACCGTCCACCGCACCGGAGCTGTTCCCGCTACACTGTCGTTCGCCGCCTCGGATATGGTTCCCCGTCGCCGACAGACGGCCACCGCACCACACTCAACAACTTGGCCATGGGTTCGTCCAAGGCTCCACCGTCCTCCACAACTTCTCGTTTCCGGCGAACCACAAGAAGATCGTTGGAAAAATAGAAGGAGGACACAGCACTGCCAGCAGAAATAGGTATCCTCTTCCCTTATTCGTGCAAATCTAATGTCTCTGCTCACACCGTATTCATCCCACAAAAGAAACTAGTTGAGCGCTTCTTACTTCATCTTCTTCGTGATACTAAATGCACAAGGTTTCCTCCCATTTACTATTTCACCTTTGCTAGAGGTCAGTAGCTCGCATGGATTTCAATTCAGGGTTAGTTGAATCGCAATTAAAAGAAGCAACACCTGCTTAGGCGCGTGGAGCACCTAGTCCGCCTGTTCGCCAGGGAAGCGGCACATCGGTGTCTATCATAGGGGTGTGGGGTGCAGGAGCTGCTTGCGCCCGATCTGGAGGTTGGCGGGGCTTGAAGGGATGGCCGGGGGGGCAGTGTCAAGCACGGCGGTGCGGTGAGGTCCAGGGGGGAGGCAGGGACTGGGCCAGTGGTCGCTGGCATTTTGAGGAAGATCATAACACTGACTGGCTAGAGGTAGATGAAGGCGATCTGCCCATTCTTTGTACATCAAACGATGTAGAAAAATGGACTAACCTATTTGTTTTCAGTCGACTATTATTTTCATAGAATCCTATAGTAATTTCGTGTGCCATGCATGTTGTAGAGCTATCATATGTCTCTCGTCATTTATTTCTCACCGACCTGCTATCTGCTACATTTACACTGTACTAATTGTACACACTTCACCCATACTCACACTATTGTTTTTTATGCATGGGTATTTCAGGCTCTAACGCGGTATTGATGAATGCAAAAAAGAAAAGATAGAAGTTGCTCCAGTGTAATTCGAAGATAAGCACTAAGCGTTTCAGCGCTCTAAAGGGTGTAGTGTCAGTAGTAGGAGACAGTAAACGTAGCTCTGCAGTTGATGATCTCAATTCCACACACAACCATCCCAGGTGCTTGCTTTAACTTCGCGCTATCAAATGTGGTTGCATGTTGCATATGGTGTCTAGCTTGTACTGCTTCCAATTTGGTTAAATTGCATATGCTTACTTTACACATTATACCTTTGATAATGACATGCCTTCCTATTTTTGATACATACTACATATGTCTATTAACCATGTTTGTACATCAAACTAATGCTCTTTTGTATCCCTCATAAAACACTTATGATGAGACAGTCACCCCAGTGGGTTACTGTGAGACGCGCTACTCGTTTAAAGAGTGCAGTGTCATCCTCCCCACATGATTCTCAAGAAACAGCAAGGCTAAATGAAGATAGTCAACGTAGCTCTCTAGTTGATGACCGCAATTCCCCCAAACCACCATCGCAGGTGTTTGCTCTTACTTGGTAGTGTGATATGTGGTTGCATGTTGCATATCGTGTCTACCTTGTAATGCTTCTAATTAGGGTAAATTGCATCTGCTTAGTTAACACATTGTACCTGTGAATATGGCATGCCTTCCTATTTTGGGTACATACTACGTCTTTCTATTAACCATGTTCTTGCATCAAACTACTTTTCTTGTGTATCCCTCATCAATCACTTCTGATGATACACCTTCAAGTTGATAGTGTAATATTGGTTGCATCTTGCATATCATTTCAAACATGTATTTCCTCTAATTTGTGGAAGTGCCACTTATAATGAGACACATCTAACTTGGTAGAGTGATTTTGGTTGGATCTTTCAAATGGTGTCTAGATTGCATTGCTTCCAATTTGTTGAAATGCCTTCTGCTTAACGTTTTTCATACATATTCCATCCTCCTACAATGTGGTTGCCATACATAAAAGTTGTGTTCATCAGTATCATGCATCAACGAATTTGGAAGTGTGAATTTCATTCCTTTTTCTTGTGCGTTTACTTGACAAGGCAAAATCTAAAAGGACGAAGGCACGAAATGATTGTGGTCCTCTGGAGCAACCGAAAAAAATGATATCTGCAGATTCTCCTGCTACTCCTACTGTAGTGCAAGTTCCAAATCCCATCTCCCCTACTCCACAATCCCAGGTGCTTGCTCTAACATGGCAGTGTGATATCTGATTGCATGTTGCATATGGTGCCTAGCTTGTATTGCTCCTAATTTGTTAAATTGCATCTCCTTAGCTTACACATTATACATGTGAATATGACACGCCTTCCTATTTTTGGTGCATACTACATCTGCCTATCACACCATATTCTTACATCAAACTACTGTTGTTGTGTATCCTGCATCTATCACTTATGATGAGACAATCACGCCCGTGGGTTAGTATGAGACACGCTACTCTTATAAAGAGTGCAGTTTCATCCTCTCCACATGATTCTCAAGAAACAGCCAGCCTAAATGAAGATATTGAACGTAGCTCTGTACTTGAAGACCGCACTTCCCCTACACCACCATCACAGGTGCTTGCTCTAACTTTGCAGTGTGATATGTGGTTGCATGTCGCATACGGTGTATAGCTTGTAATGCTTCTAATTAGGGTAAATTGCATCTACTTAGTTTACACATTATACGACATGCCTTCCTATTTTTGGTGCACACTACATCTATGTGTTAACCATGTTCTTACATGAAACCACCTCTCTTCTGTATCCTGCATCAATCACTTACGATGAGACACCTTTATTCGTTGCATATTGCATATTATTTCTAGCCTGTTGCCATGCATTGCTTCTAATTTGGTCAAATACATTTGTTAGGCCACCCTTTTAATTTGGCAGAGTGATATTGGTTTCATCTTTCATATGGTTTCTAGCTTGCATTACTTCTAACAAGTTCAGACACCTTGTGCTTAGTTTACACTTTATACATCATACATGTCAATATGTCACGTCGTCCTGTTTTTCATACATATTCCATCCTCCTATCATGCGGCTGCCTTACATGAAAGTAGTGTTCATCAGTATCATGCATCAATGGGTTCTAAAGAGAAAATTTTATTCCTTTTTCTTGTGGGTTTGACTTGACAAGGCAAAATCAAGAAAGAGGAAGGAAAAGAGTAAGGAATGTGATGATGGTGGTCCTCTGCAGTAATGTAAATGGAGCATCTGTACAGATTCTCCTTGTACTGCTAGTGCATTACAAGGTCCAAGTCTCCGCTCCCCTACTCCGCCATCCAAGGTGCTTGCTCTAACTTGGCAGTGTGATATCTGGTTGCATGTCGCATATGGTGTCTAGCTTGTATTGCTCCTAATTAGTGTAAACTGCATCTTCTTAGTTTACACATGATACATGTGAATATGACACGCTTTCCTGTTTTTGGTACATACTATATATGTCTATCACACCATGTTCTTACATGAAACTACTCTTCTTGTGTATCCTGCATCAGTCGCTTATGATGGGACACCTTTAAGTTGGCAGTGTGATATTGGTTTGCGTCTTGAATATGATTTCTAGCATGTAGTGCTTCTAGTTTGATGAACGCCACCTATGACGAGACAGTTTTAACTTGGCAGAGTGATATTGATTGCACCTTCCATAAGGTGTCTAGCTTGCAGTGCCTTCTGCTTAGTTACCACATCATAGGTGTGAATATGTCAAGCCGTCCAGTTTTTCGTACATATTCCATACTCATATCACAACTTTGCCTTTCATCAGAGTAGTGTTCGTCAGTATCATGCATGGATGAGTTCTGAAGAGCGAATTATATTCCTTTTTCTTGTCGGTTTGACCTCACAATGCAAAATCAATAAAGCGGAAGGAAATTGGTAAGGCATTGGATGATGGTGGTCCTTTCGAGCAACTGAAATGGAGGTTCTCTACAGATTCTACTCCGCCATCCTCCCAACAAGATTCGCAAGACAATGGAAGGCTGGACAGTCAACGTAGTTGTGTAGATGATGAGCACATCTCCCCTACTCCACCATCACAGGTGCTTGCTCTAACTTGGCACTATTATATGTGGTTGCATGTTGCGTATGATGTCTAGCTTGTATTGCTTCTAACTTTTTTGAATTGCATCTGCTTACTTTACACATAATGCCTGTGAATATGACATGTGTTCATGTTTCTAGACATACTATATCTAATCACACCATGTTCTTACATCAGACTACTATTCTTGCATATCCCGCATCAGTCACTTATGATAAGGCACCTTTAAGTCGCCACTATGATATTGGTTGTGTCTTGCATATGAGTTCTAGCATGTACTACTTCTAATTTGTTGAAACGCCATACAGTTTGAACTTGGCAGAGTGATATTGGTTGCATCTTACATATATTGTCTAGCTTGCAGTGCTTCTAATTTGTTGAAATGCCTTCTGCTTAGTTACCACATCATAGGTGTGAACATGCCATCCTGTTTTTTGTACATATTCCATCCTCGCATCATGTGTTTGCCTTTCATCCGAGTAGTGTCCGTTAGTATCATGCATGAATGAGTTCTGAAGAGCGAATTTTATTCCTTTCTCTTATCGGTTTGACTTCACAATGCAAAATCATTACAGTTGAAGGAAATTAGTCCGGCAGTGGATGATGGTGGTCCTTCAGAGCAACTCAAACAGGGGGTCTCTATAGATTCTACTCCGCCATCCTCCCAACAAGATTCGCAATACAACACAAGGCTGGATAGTCAACGTAGCTGTGTAGATGATGAGCACATCTCCCCTACTCCACCATCACAGGTGCTTGCTCTAACTTGGCACTATTATATGTGGTTGCATGTTGCGTATGATGTCTAGCTTGTATTGCTTCTAACTTTGTTGAATTGCATCTGCTTACTTTACACATAATGCCTGTGAATATGACCCGTGTTCCTGTTTCTAGAACATACATGTACATGATGAGCACTTCTCCCCTACTCCACCATCACATGTGCTTGCCCTAACTTGGAACTGTTATATGTGGTTGCATGTTCCGTATGATGTCTAGTTTGTATTGCTTCTGATTATGTTGAATTGCATCTGCGTAGCTTACAACTTATACCTGCAACAATCACTTACCCATAAGACACATTTAACTTGGGGCTATGATGTAGGTTGCATCTTGCATTGTCTTCTAGCTTGTACTGCTTCTAATTTCTTGAAATGGCACTTATGATGAGACACTTTTTACCTGATAGAGTGATATTGGTTTCATGTTCATATGGTGCCTAGCTTTCATTTCTTCTAATTTTGTTGAAATGCATTCTGCTTACTTTGTTCATACATATTCCATCCTCCCATCGTATGTGTGAATATGCAACACTGTGTTTTTTCGTATATATTCCATCCTCCTATCCTGCGCTTGCCTTACATCAAAGTAGTGTTCGTATCTACCATGCATCAACCAGTTATGCAGAGCTAATTTTATTCATCTTCTTATGGTTTTGACTTCAGAAGGAAATATCAAAAAATAGGAAGGAAAAGAGTAAGTTAGGGGATGTTGGTGGTCCTCCGCACCGACGCAAACAGAGACTCTCTAGATTTGCCACTGCTATTGCTAATGAAGTTGAAGTCCCAAGTCTACATGATGAGTTCATCTCCCATACTCCACCATCGCAGGTGCTTGCTCTAAGTTGACAGTGTGATAATTAGTTTCATGTTGCATATGTTGTCTAGCCTGTATTTCTATTTTGATTAAATTGCACCTGCTGAGTTTATACATTATACATGTGCATATGACATGGCTTTCTATGTCTGGAATACACTGCATCTATCTATCATACCATGTTCTTACATCAAAGTACTATTGTTGTGTATCCCGCATCAGTCACTCATGATTGGACGCTTTTAACATGGCAGATTGATAGTGGTTGCATCTTGCATTGATTTTCTATGTTGTATTGCTTCTAATTTTTCGAATTGCCACTTATGAAAAGAAACTCTTAACTTGGCAGAGTAATATTGGTTACATCTTTCATATGGTGTCTAGCTTGCATTACTTCTATTTTCTTCAAAATCCTTCTGCTTAGTTTACACATCGTAGCTGTGAATATGTCACGTCGTCCTGTTTTTCTTACATATTCCATCCTCATACGGTTGTCTTACATCAAAGTATTGCTTGTCTGTATCATGCATCAATGAGTTCTGAAGAGCGATTTTATTCTTTTGTGTTGTGGGTACGGCTTGACATGGCAAAGTCAAAAAATAGCAAGGAAAAGAATATAGTAGGGAATGGTGTTACTCATTGGGTGAAACGGAAAAGGATCTGCCCTCGAGATTCTGCTGGTACTTATAGTGCAGTAGAAGGTCCAAGTCCATCGGCTAAATCTACAAACACAGTATCACCTGCTCCACTAGCTGCAGCATCCGCTTCAACTATACCAGCATCTCAATGAGTTACTCGTTCGTTTGCTCCAGAACTGGCCAATTCCCAAGCTGCCTTCACACCTAACACTACTTTCAAAGCACTGCTGACATAATAGGACTTGTCAAGGTCAGATGAACCTCATGAGCATCAACACCAAGATGGTACCTGACCGAGTCAAGTTGCAGTTGCATGCTCTTTTATATGTACTCTCACAGTTTGATGTACACTTTTCCATATTCGTTGTTGAACTAGCACCACGGCACAAGCGGAAACAGACATCGGGGATAATGCTTGATAGATTAACAAAATCTAAAGGAGGAAGAATGGAGATCCATTTTGAGGCAGGTTTAAAAAGGTCACGTGATGCTACAGAGTCAGCCAAGTTAGTACAGAGGCAGCCGTTGCCGTTAGGTGTCATGCACGTATCCTCCCAACGTGGATCCAGTACAATAATGAGAAAGACAATACCCAGTTTAACACCTTCCTTGACCTTTATCCGTAAGTAATGTTATTCATCACAATTAGTAATATTGTCTTGCTCTGTCCCATACTTTCTAGCTTCCTCCTAATAAGACTCACATTCTTTTTTCAAGAGATGAGGTTCAAGTTGGATCCGAAAGATGATGCAACTAAACAAGCATGGACTCATGTTTTTTAGTCTGCTCTGCGACAGTATCAGTACCACCTTAGAAAATCTCACTTTGAAGGCAAGGCTAACAATGAAATTGCCCAAACATCTCCAGTGGAATATATTACAGATGAAGACTGGACAACCCTTGTTGAACACTGGCCTGATCCAAAGTATCAGGTAGGCTATATGTATTTGATCAGACCACATATTGAACTTGTATTTATGTATGTGTCTTACAAGTGTATCTTTTTCTAGGCTAACTATTTGAAG
Source organism: Triticum dicoccoides (assembly GCF_002162155.2). NCBI lineage: Eukaryota > Viridiplantae > Streptophyta > Magnoliopsida > Poales > Poaceae > Triticum > Triticum dicoccoides. The sequence goes on from NC_041389.1 coordinate 115,518,711, forward strand.
AACAAGACCAACCATTCTAAAGTGAAATTCCAACAGACAATAGGATCTCGTACCTATATTGCACACTGCGAGGCTCTTGTAAATAGCTGCTACTTCCTTCTTTTTTCTGTGCCATATTATCGTATCTATATTGACTTGTTCCAAATACAGAGGAAAGCCCGTGCGGACCAAAAAGAACCTGAACCGAATGCAGTGCAAATCTTCAAGGATTGCCACACCAACAAGATGAAGGGCATGAGCACACCAGTTCAAGCTGCTGTTGTAAGTCCTTACTCCTCCTTCCTTTGAACTGATTGGTACTGTGATGTGTTCATTTAACTGCTTGGTTTGCAGCCAATGTCAGTTACTCTGTTCACTTTTATAAACAGTTGTCTTAACGTATCATTTCACCTTACATGGTTTAAAAGAGATGAAGGATATTCTTTTGGTCTTGATCTGTAATCTAGTTGTTACATTCACGTGCGCACACACAATGAAAAAATAGCATGTTTGTTTTATATCTGTTTGCCCATGATATGAATGATGTCATACTATGTTCATCCTACTTTAAACAATGTCTCTTTATCCTTAGATGTCAATGAATGTGAGGAAATAGACAATACAATAGGCATGCTACATGGACATATGTTTCAAAAGTGATTTTATTATGTAGTTGGCACTACAATACATGCTAATGTATTACAGTAGTTCACCAAAATAAGTTATGTATAAACATGTAACCTACTTTGTTTGTTTTTGTCTCATTAGTAACTTATCTGGTACACTAATCTACAAGTTCAAACTTTCAGCAAGCTATGGAACAAATGATTGAACAGCCACAACCACCTGAAGGTGACGAGGCTACCACAGGCACAATGTCACCTCTTGTTGCAGTGCTTCAGTATCTCTCCACTAATAGTGCAAAAAGCACCTTCCTGCGTAATTCTGGGTTGGTTGTCAAGGTAACCTCGTCCAAATCGCCTACTGAACAAAATCTTCCGGCTAGACAGAGTGATATATCTGTGCTCCAGACACAAGTCCAATCCCTAATGGACGTCTTTACAGAAACAAGAATAGTGGTTGACAAATGTCGTCAAGATATGAATGGTTTTGAAACCAGACTATCACACATTCGCTTCGTTGTTCAAGAGCAATGGCGAAAAAAGGTGAAGATCGTGCTGCTCCATCAGATTCTACAGCCTGAAACATTAGCACTCAGGTCAAATGATATGTGCTTCTATACATCTTATGGTGCTTTTATCTGCAAGGACTGTAAACTTTATGCCAACAGGCCTTTTGTTGTATGGCTGGAATTTATTTTGTTGTGATACATCATTTATGATGCTGCCAAAGGCTACAGTAATTACGGCACTATTTTTGTATAGTGTAGGTTTATCTTAGACATGTATACGGCTGAAAGCTTCGTAGGAGCCCAACATGCCAACATTCGTCGGGCCCATTCCAATTGGGCTAAAAACGATTATGGGATGAAATTTGCATGTAGCCCACTAAAAATATTTGGGCCTAAATCAGCACAAGCTTTCATATTTTTCTGGTAGGCTTGTGCCCATAGTGGGCCTTTAACAGGCCTAAACATAATTTGGGCCCTTAGTAACAATAGGTCGTTTATAGGTGTAAATATCTCAAGCCCATAAAAACATGGGTCTTTAATAGGCCGAAAGTGAGATTGGGCCCTGATTGTGCCAAATAACCCACTGGTCTTAGCAGGCCGAAATGGTGGCCCGTTTACAATGCGGATCGTTCACAGGCCGAAATTCGGATGGGTTGTAAATGCGCCAACCTACTACACGGGCCTTTAACAGGCTGGAAGTTCGGTCGGGCATGATTAGCGTCATTTTTATATAGGTCGTTAATGGGCCCGATGTGACGTTGGGCCACATATGGCCCATGGATTTCGTCCGACGTTAGCAGGCCGAAAATCACAACAGGCTGAAAGTGGCCCAAATCTATAGTGGGCCTCTAACAGACCGAATATGACCCAAATCCTTCATGGTCGTTTATCGGCCAAAAGTTTCAATGGCCTGTAAATGGGCCCAAATGAAGCAGGACCTTTGACAGGCCGAAAATACACCAGGCCATAATTCGGCCCAAATACTTAGCGGATTGTTAACGGGCCAGAAGTGACCATGGGCCGCGATGATGACAAGTTTAGGACGGGTCATTGACGGGCCGATTTGACACTAGTCGTACAGGCCTTAACTAAGAATGTTGGGCCTTTGCTGGGCCGGCCCATTATGGTCTGCAAAATCTTATGGGCCTTTAGCTAGGCCGACCCATTATGGCCCGCTAAATCTTGTGGGCCTTTAGTTGGGCCGGCCCATTTAAACCTTATGGGCCACTTTTGGGCCCGTCCATGTGTCAACATATAATAGGCCCATCTCGACCATTGGATGAGTGACACCTATGCCAACGCGGAGCTGACACATGGTTCCGTCGGCCAATGAGAATTTTACACGTGGAAAATCGGCATTGTTCGTGGCTGTTAGCGGGTTATCGGATCCAAAATCGGACCCGATAGCTTAATGTCGTTCTATTACAGTGGATGCCACGTGTTGGTCACCCTTGACGAAAGCACTTCTATGACGCGCGATTTATCGTCATGGAAGTGGACACTTCCACGATGATAATTTTGGTAATGTCATAAAACACTTCTACGACAGCACAGGTATGATTGTCTTGATTCCGTCATAAAATCGTCATGGATGTACATGCATGATAGAAAACGTGACCTACTATGACAAACACGTATCATCATGGAAGTGTATTTTTTTTTGTAGTGCTGAGGCCAGTCTTTTTGCATACCCGCTTGACTGATATTTTGAAAATGCCTCCTTACGCAAAGTACATGAAAGATATCATCACCAATAAGAGGAAAATACCAGAAGCTGAAATCTCCACCATGCTTGCTAATTACACTTAAGATGGAGTACCTAAAAAACTTGGAGATCCAGGAATACCAACTATACCTTGCTCCATCAAAATAAACTAAGTGAAAACTACTTTGTGTGATTTGGGAGCTGGTGTTAGTGTTATGCCTTTGTCTTTATATAAAAGACTTGATTTGAATAAACTCACACCTACTTAAATATCTTTGCAAATGGTCGATAAATCAACTGCCATACCTATCGGTATTTGTGAGGATGTGCCCGTTGTTGTTGCTAATGTTACTATTTTGAGTGACTTTGTTATACTTGAGATGCCCGAGGACGACAACATGTCGATTATCCTTGGTAGACCTTTCTTGAATATTGCAGGGGCTGTTATCGATTGTAATAAAAGCAAGATCACTTTTCATATTAATGGTAATGAGCATACGGTGCACTTTCCGAAGAAACAATTCCAAATGAATGTTATTAATGTTGTTGAAAAATCTCCGACAATCACTATTGGAAGTTTTCAACTACCTCTACCTACTGTTAAAAAGAAATATGAAATGCTTATTGTTGGGGACATTCATATCCCCATTGAGGTAACTTAGTGATTTACGAAAGTTCTTCGGTTTCATGCTAATCAAAAGTGGTTGTTAATAAGACATGATCAACCTTGTTAATGGACCATTTTTTAGAGGTATGAAGTTGATGAATTTAGTGAGCACTACTTTCTGTCCCTACCTTTTGTTTTCTGTTCTTATATGTTAAATAAAATAAAATGCCATGTTTTGTCTGTTTTCTAAATTTCCCATGGAATAAAAAATGACCCAAAAATAAAAGTTCTCAGAATGCTCTGAAAATTTAACACGATTTTTTCTGAATATTTATGAATTTCTGGTGCAAATAACATCAGAGGGAGGTGCACCAGGTGGGCACAACCCACCTGGGCGCGCCAGGACCCCCAGGCACGCCCTGGGGGGTTGTGGTCCCCACGTGGGCCCCCTCACTTATATCTTCATCCCACATCACCGCCTATCTCCAGACAAAATCACCATTGCTCTCTCTCTCTCTCTCTCTCTCTCTCTCTCTCGTGTTCTTGCTCTCAAACCCGTGGATTTCGATCTCTTTGCTCCAAGCTCCATTTTGAAACTATTTTGGGGGATTGTTGCTTGGTATGTGACTCCTCCATTTCTCCAATTAGTTTTTGCTTTAGTGCTATTTATTTTGAATAATTAGTTGCTCTTGGTGCTGCTGTAGATGAGCTTACATGTTGAATTCTTAGAGTTCTAAGTAGTTTGAATGCTTGTTATGGCCTCTATGCACCCTTATGAGTAGTTGATATCAATCTTATGAAGTTTTGTTGAGGAAATTTTGTGGACTAAAAATTTCAGAATTTTGTTCATAGGAAAAACATGAGTATGTTTAGGAAGTTTGCTTCCAAGAAGAACTCCAAAGGAGTGATTGGGAGTCATCTGACAGTGATCTCTATACCCGGAGAATGGCGGAGATACGGCCGTGCGAATGGCCGCATAATCCATTCATGGAAGGGGTCAGAATCCTTCAGGAGTTTACACAATACGCTGCTAATGCCGGCCTCACTGACTTCATCGCAGCTGAATGTGAATAGTATCATCTCCTCACAAACTCCTTTGTGCAAAGTTTCAATTTCCTTCCAAGTAATAACCCCCTGTGGTAGAATTTAATTTATACGCTGAACCCCATCAGATACCGCGCGCTACTGAATTTAGAAGAGCCTAGGGCATGCAGAGTTCGAAGGCCTCTATCATACTCTGTCTGTAGGGGATGAGAGAGGGGTGTCCAGTGTCACCGCCACTAGCTTGCACTTTCCTACCGTGCATTATTTTGCTCTATTCATTGCAAAGTGATTGCTTGCTAGAGAAAAGGAGGGTGCACTTAGTGCCCCAGACCTTGTTGTTTTACGCCATGCACTCCAAGGCAACACCACTTATAGCTTGGGAGCAATTGTGGCACGCCGCCTTCACATTAATAAATCCAAGGGCAAAATACATGGTGGTATTTACACTACTCGCTTGGCTAATCGCTTTAACATTCAGATACGCCCACATGATTATCCGTTGCCCAAGGTTCACCTATATCACGCGGCCATGGAACACCACTAGTTTGTTGCAGGCGATTACCCTAACATTCATGTTCCTTATAACCTGGTTTTTAGTGTGAACACTCATGATATTATTCCATTGCATGCACATGCTTTGTTTGATCCTATTGCCAGGGGTGGATACAGGAGTATGCCTGCGGCCATCGTCGCCTACCGGAACAACCTAGCTACACCACAGGCCCAGCCTCAGCAGTAGGATCCACAGGTGCCCGCTCCTCAACATTTCAACATTGGAACCAATGGTTTCTTCGACTAATTATTACCAAGTTAGGCCAAAAGCCTAAGCTTGGGGGAGTACGTATTTTCACTGACATTACATTCATGTTTACACATTTCATTTGTCGGTGTTTACACTTTTTCATTGTATTATCCATGCTAAATTTATTTTCTTACTTTCTTCTTGTGTGTTTGAAAAACTTTGAGAAAATCCAAAAAATATTTCCTGCTTATTTTTTATTTTTCTTCCTTGTTTAATTTGTTGTAGCACTAAAAAGAAAACCCAAAAAGGTTTCCTTGTTCTTCTTTTACCTGTTGGGAGCGTTCCCGTGTAAATAGTTTTTCTTGTTTTTGTTTTTCTCTTTTATTTGTTTGTTTAGAAAAAACCAAAAACTCCAAAAATATTTCAGTGTGTTTCTCTGAATTTCTTTTCTTTTCATTGAGTCATACCGAGGAGAAGACCATGATGAAAATGTTGGGTGACTCTCATATGCATTAATGTTGATCTAACAAAGAGCCCATTTTACCTTGTCTTCTCCTGTTGAATAAAATGTTTGCAGATTCCAGCTTAGTTCATGGCACTCTTGGACTATTATTATTTTCATACCGTTCGGTTGTGCAAGTGAAAGGCAATAATGACGATATTGGATGAACTAGCTGTGGCAGAGAGAAAAGGGTATGAACTCGACTTGTTCTGTTTTTGTAAATATGTTTAACCTAGTATCCATGATTCAGCCCATTATGATTAAATATGTTTGCAATGACAATTGGAGATTATAGTTTCTCATGCCATGCATAAGTAGCTAGCAGTGGATAATGATTTATCTTGGATGTCAACATTGCGTTAAAACGATTGTGATGTAGTATGATGATATGGTATGCTCCTTTGAATGTTCGAGTGACTTGACTTGGCACATGTTCATGCATGTAGTTGAATCAAAACCAACATAGCCTCTATGACATTTATGTTCATGGTCTTCATATCCTACTCATGCTAGTGTCCAATGTTACTTATGCATAATGCATGTTCATGACCGTTGTTGCTCTCTAGCTTGCCGCTTCTCAACCTATTTACTAGCCTTCGCCTATAGTAAGTGAGAATTCTGCTTGTACATCCAAAACCTGAAACCCAATTTATTCCAGATGAGTCTACCATACCTACCTATATGCGGTATTACCCTCCCATTCTAAGTAAATTTGCATGTGCCACCTCTAAGAACTTCAAATAAATATCCTTTTTGTGTGCTTGGATTGTTCATAAAACGACAGGAGGTAGTCGGTATCTTCCATGCTAAGTGGGTTATTCTCAGGTTGAGTGTTTATTCACTCGCCATTGCATGAGAAAGGGGTGGGTAATAGGGATGCCCAGTCCCAAACTGCAAAAATTGAGCTTACAATAATCAAACAAAAACTCCTATGGAGTAATAACATTTACTTTATCGCTTGGGAACTGCCACTAATGTGTTTAGCATGGAAGATATTGATAACTGATGGTTGCGAAGTAAACAAGAAGGGTGCATTTCTCAAAATATCATTTACCACTTTTTAAAAAACTTGAGCTCTGGCACCTTTGCAAATCACTGCTTCCCTCTACAAAGGGACTATCTATTTACTTTTATGTTGTGTCATCACCTTCTAAAATAAGCGCCAGAACCTGAGAGCACTGTTGTCATGCTTATGCATGGTGTGTAGCTAATGTTGGGTGCATCATGACTGGATCTTTTCTACCATGAATTACAATGTTTAATCGCTTCTTGAACTTTGGAGGTCCTCTGCATTTATGTTTTGCAGTCTCAGAAAGGGCTAGCGAGATACCACTATTGTCATATTATATCATGGTTGTTTTGACAAGTGTTGCTGTCTAAGATATCTTATTATTTCTCGCTAGCTGATTATGTCATCGATATGAGTTAATATAATTTTTAAGAGTTATTGTCAACATGGTTAGTTATAATTTTGGCTGAAAACTTGGGTGATACTTAAGCTTATTTATGCAAACAAGAGCAAAAGAGTTCGTAAAAGTTTTTCTTTTTCACTTTCAGTTTATCAACTGAATTGCTTGAGGACAAGCAAAGGTTTAAGCTTGTGGGAGTTGATACGTCTCCGTCGTATCTACTTTTCCTAATGCTTTTCCTCTTGTTTTGGACTCTAATTTCCATGGTTTGAATGAAACTAACCCGGACTGACGCCGTTTTCAGCAGAACTACCATGGTGTTCTTATTTGTGCAGAAATAAAAGTTCTCGGAATGGAACGAAACTTTGCGAGGATTTTTTATACAATAAAAGATAATTTCTGGAGCCAAGAACCATCAGAGGGTGGCACCTGGGTGGGCACAACCCACCAGGGCACCCCCCCTCCAGGCGTGCCCAGGTGGGTTGTCCGCACCTGGTGGCCCCGCAGACTCTGAAACCGACGCTATAAAATCCTATTTCTCCAAAAAAAATCACGGAGAAAGAATTATCCCATTCTATGAGACGGAGCCGCCGCCGTCTCCTGTTCTTCATCGGGAGGCCAGATCTGGACTCCGTTTGGGGCTCCAGAGAGGGGATCTTCGATCTTCGTCATCACCAACTCTTCTCCATCGCCAATTCCATGATGCTCCCCACCGGGAGTGGGTGATTCCTTCGTAGGCTCGCTGGTCGATGAGGAGTTAGATGAGATTCATCATGTAATCGAGTTAGTTTTGTTAGGGCTTGATCCCTAGTATCCATTATGTTCTGAGATTGATGTTGCTATGACTTTGCCATGCTTAATGCTTGTCACTTTAGGCCTGGGTGCCATGATTTTAGATCTGAACCATTTATGTTATCACCATTATATCTATGTTCTAGATCCGATCTTGCAAGTTGTAGTCACCTACTACGTGTTATGATCCGGCAACCCCGGAGTGACAATAGTCGGGACACTTCCCGGTGATGACCGTAGTTTGAGGAGTTCATGTATTTACTGTGTGTTAATGCTTTGTTCCGGTTCTCTATTAAAAGGAGGCCTTAATATTCCTTAGTTTCCAATAGGACCCCGCTGCCACGGGAGGGTAGGATAAAAGATGGCATGCAAGTTCTTTCCATAAGCACGTATGACTATTTATGGAATACATGCCTACATTATATTTATGAACTGGAGCTAGTGTCGTATTGCCCTAGGTTATAACTATCACATGATGAATATCATCCAACAAATCGCCGATCCAATGCCTACGATTTTCCTACATATTGTTCTTGCTAAGTTACTACTGTTATTGTTACTATTGCACTTGCTACAAAACTACTACTATCACTGTTACCGTTACTATTGTTGCTGCTACTATTATCAAAATTATCATACTTTGCTACTGATCACTTTGCTGCAGATAATTAATCTCCACGTTGGTTGAATTGACAAATCAGCCACTAATACTTACAAATATTCTTTGGCTCCCCTTTGTCGAATCTATAAATTTGGGTTGAATACTCTACCCTCGAAAAACTGTTGTGGTCCCCTATACTTGTGGGTTATCAAACATCTCTATGTTGATCATATCTACTATATGATTCACGTTCGACCTTTCGGTCTCTAGTGTTTCGAGGCCATGTCTTTACATGATAGGCTCGTTAAGTTTAACCCAAGTATTCCGCATGTGCAAAACTGTCTTGCACCCGTTGTATGTGAACATAGAGTCTATCACACCCGATCATCACGTGGTGTCTCAACACGACGAACTATCGCAACAGTGCATACTCAGGGAGAACACTTATACCTTGAAATTTAGTTAAGGGATCATCTTATAATGCTACCTCCGAACTAAGCAAAATAAGATGCATAAAATATAAACATCACATGCAATCAAAATATGTGACATGATATGGCCATCATCATTTTGTGATTTTGATCTCCATCTCCAAAGCATCATCATGATCTCCATCGTCACCGGCTCGACACCTTGATCTCCATCGTAGCGTCCTGGTCGTCTCACCAACTATTGCTTCTACAACTATTGCTAACACACAGTGATAAAGTAAAGCAATTACATGGCGTTTGCATTTCATACAATAAAGAGAAAACCATAAGGCTCCTACCAGTTGCCAATAATTTTTACAAAACATGATCATCTCATACAATAACGTATATCACATCATGTCTTGACCATATCACATCACAACATACCCTGCAAAAACAAGTTAGATGTCCTCTACTTTGTTGTTGCAAGTTTTATGTGGCTACTGCGGGCTTCTAGCAAGAACCGTTCTTAACTACACATCAAAACCACAACGGTGTTTCGTCAAGTTTGTTGTTTTAACATTCTTCAAGGACCAGCCGTAGTCAAATTCGATTCAACTAAAATAGGAGAAACAGACACCCGCCAGCCACCTTTATGCAAAACTAGTTGCATGTTTGTCAGTGGAACCGACCTCATGTGCGTGGACATGTACGGTTGGTCCGGGCCGCTTCATCCCACAATACCGCCGAATCAAAATAAGACATTGGCGGTAAGCAATATGACTATCACCGCCCACAACTCTTTGTGTTCTACTCGTGCATATCATCTACGCATAGACCTGGCTCTAATGCCATTGTTGAGAAACGTTGCATGGAAAACAAAAAATTTCTACACACACGGAATGATCTATCCATGGAGATGCATAGCAACAAGGGGAAGAGTGTGTCTACGTACCCTCGTAGACCGTAAGCAGAAGCGTTTCACAACGTGGTTGACATAGTCGAACTTCTTCTCACGTCAACCGATCAAGTACCGAACGCACGACACCTCCGCGTTCTGCACATGGTCAGCTCGGTGACGTCCCTCGCCTTCTTGATCCAGAAAGTCATCAAGGTAGTAGATGAGTTTCGTCAGCACGACGGCATGGTGACGGTGATGGTGAACTTATCTCCGCAGGGCTTCGCCTAAGCACTACAAAAATATGATCTGGGGTGTAAACGGTGGAGGGGGGCACCGCACACGGCTAACAAATGATATGGTGTGTGCTAGGCGCCCCCCTCCTCATATATATATAGGTGGGAGGGAGAGGGGAAAGGCCAAGGGGCGCCCCAAGTAGGTCCCAATCCTACTTGGGCTCCTGCCCTTGGTCGCGCCCCCCTGCCATGTTTGTTGGAGGGGGAAGGAAAGAGGGGAGGAGAGGGAAGGAAGGGGGAATCCTATTCCACTCTTTCCTTTCCCTTCCCTTCTTTCCTTCTCCTAGGCCAGCCCATATGGGGGGCGCACCAGCCCCTTGTGGCTGGTGCGTTTCCCCTCTTGGCCCATAAGGCCCATATCTTTTGTCGGGGGTGCCCGGAACCCCTTCCGGTGACCCGATAAGTACCCGGTACCCCCCAAAACACATCCGGTGTCCGAATACCATCGTCCTGTATATATCAATCTTTACCTCTCTACCATTTCGATACTCCTCCTCATGTCCGTGATCTCATCCGGGACTCTGAACAACATTTGGTCACCAAATCACATAACTCATATAATACTATATCGTCTTCGAACGTTAAGCGTGCGAACCCTATGGGTTCGAGAACTATGTAGACATGACCGAGACACCTCTTCGGTCAATAACCAATTGCGGAACCTGGATGCCCATATTGGCTCCTACATATTTTACGAAGATCTTTATCGGTCGAACCGTTATGACAACATACGTAATTCCCTTTGTGCGTCGGTATGTTACTTGCCCGAGATTCGATCGTCGGTATCTTCATACCTAGTTCAATCTCATTACTGGCAAGTCTCTTTACTCGTTCCGTAATACATCGCCTTGTGACTAACTCCTTACTCGTTTGCTTGCAAGCTTATGATGTGTATTACCGAGAGGGCCCAGAGATACCTCTCCGATACTCGGAGTGACAAATCCTAATCTCGATCTATGCCAACTCAACAAACACCTTCGGAGATACCTGCAGAGCATCTTTATAATCACCAAGTTACGCTGTGACGTTTGATAGCACATAAGGCATTCCTCCGGTATCCGGGAGTTGCATAATCTCATAGTCGAAGGAATATGTATTTGACATGAAGAAAGCAATAGCAATAAAACTGAACGATCATTATGCTAATCTAACGGATGGGTCTTGTCCATCACATCATTCTCCTAATGATGTGATCCCGTTATCAAATGACAACACATGTCTATGGTTAGGAAACCTTAACCGTCTTTGATCAACGAGCTAGTCTAGTAGAGGCATACTAGGGACACGGTGTTTGTTTATGTATTCACACATGTATTTAGGTTTTAGATCAATACAATTATAGCATGAATAATAAACCTTTATCATGAATAAGTAAATATAAAATAACAACTTTATTATTGCCTCTAGGGCATATTTCCTTCAAATTTCTCTAAAGGGCTCATGATTGGGTCATGAATATAACATTGACTTAAGCCTCCCCCAAGCTAGAGCGATACTTTCTCCTTCACGAGGCCAGAAATTATATATATAATTTCGATCACGATGAACTAGAAGCACATGATAATTTTTTTTGGTGAAATTCCAATTTCAATCGATTTCATTCCAAGATCCAATATCATCGCTAGCCTATACCATGTCAATGCTTTTCCCTTCAAAGATAAAGGGAAAACCTTCTTCTTAGCTTCATCTCTGGATAAACCTGCAAGCTTAAATAATCAAGAAATTTCATCTACATATATCAAGTGCATATCAGGATGTTCAGTTCCATCTCCTACATAAGGATTGGCTAGCAGTTGTTCCATCATACCCGAAGGAATTTCATAACCAATATTTTTAGTAGGTGCAGTAGGTTGAGGGGCAACTAATTGTGCTTCCAGTCGAGGTGAAGATACCCCGAACAAACCCCTCAATGGATGGTTTTCCATAGTAACAAGTGACAATAAATTTTAGCACGTAGTAATAATTTTTTCCTTACCAATTTCCACTTACCAAGAGCGCTTCACTCCCCGGAAACGGCGCCAAAAAAGAGTCTTGGTGACCCACAAGTATAGGGGATCAATCGTGGTCCTTTCGATAAGTAAGAGTGTCGAACCCAACGAGGAGCAGAAGGAAATGACAAGTGGTTTTCAGCGAGGTAATTTCTGTAAGCACTGAAATAGTCGGTAACAGGTAGTTTGATAGCAAGATAATTTGTAATGGACAAGTAAAGGTAACTGTAAATAAAGTGCAGCAAGGTAGCCGAATCCTTTTGTGGCAAAGGACATGCCAAAATAGTCTCTTATAATAAGCAAAGTGTTCTTGAGGGTACACGGGAATTTCATCTTGTCACTTTCATCATGTTGGTTTGATTTGCTTTCACTACTTTGATAATTTTGATATGTGGGTGGACCCGGTGCTTGGGTGTTGTTCTTACTTGAACAAACCTCCCACTTATGATTACCCCCCCCCCCCGGCAAGCATCTGCAACTACGAGAAAAGTATTAAAATAAAATCTAACCATAGCATTAAACATTTGGATCCAAATCGGCCCCTTACAAAGTAGCGCATAAACTAGGGTTTAAGCTTCTGTCACTTTAGGAACCCATCATCTAATAACTACTCCACAATGCATTCCCTTAGACCCAAATATGGTGAAGTGCCATGTAGTCAACGTTCACATGACACCACTAAGGGAATCACAACATACATATCATGAAAATATCGAACACATATCAAGTTCACATGATTACTTGCAACATGATTTCTCCCATGACCTCAAGAACTAAAGTAACTACTCACAAATGATAATCATGCTCAAGATCAGAGGGGTATTAAATAGCATAATGGATCTGAGCATATAATATTCCACTAAATAAATCTTATAGTAATCAACTACAAGATGTAATCAACACTACTAGTCACCCATAAGTACCAATCTAAGGTTCCGGTACAAAGATTGAACACAAGAGATGAACTATGGTTTAGGAGGAGATGGAGTTGTTGAAGATGTTGATAGAGATTGCCCTCCTAAATATGAGAGGGTTGTTGGTGAGGACGATGGCTTTGATTTCCCCCTTCGGGAGGAAAGTTCCCCCGACGAAATCGCTCCACGGAGGGCAAACGTGCTCCTGCCCAAGTTCTGCCTCGAGACGGTGGCGTTCCGTCCCGAAAGTCCTCTCCTTATTTTTTCTAGGTCAAAATGACTTATATACCAGAAGATGGGCACCGGAGGTGGGCTGGGCTGAGCACAACCCACTAGGGCGCGCCTGGGGGGCATGGCGCGCCCTGGTGTATTGTGCTCACCAGGTGGCCCCTTTCGGTAGTTATTTGCTCCAGTATTTTTCATATATTCCAAATTAATTCTCCGTGAAGTTTTAGCTTATTTGGAGTTGTACAGAATAGGTAACTTTGACGTAGCTTTTTCAAGTCCAAAATTTCAGCTGCCAGCATTCCCCCTCTTTGTGTAAACCTTGCATATTATGAGAGAAAAGGCATTAGAATTACTCCATAAAGATTTATTATGCATAAAAATATTGTAAATAACAGTAAGAAATCATGATGCAAAATGGACGTATCAAATGACCGGCCATTGGTGCCCGCGGTTTGCTTGTAGTACTCATTGGCATTGTGATCCTAAAAACAAACATTGAGACAACTATGAGCTCATGCACTTCATATCAACACGACCAAAGAGACAAAGATGGTGAAATCTCACATAATCATCGATGGTGACGCCACTTGGAGGTGCATTCCGCACGGCCTCCAAGCACCCACTCCAATGACTGCAAGCTTTTTTGATGGTGTCCCAACGCCCTTGGAGTGGCTTCAAGCTTCGATCGGAAGGGAATGGCATCATTTTGTGATATTTGTCCTCGATTCTTTGCCAATAGTTCTCATAGGTTTGATCCTTGCCGATCATGGCGTCAAGAGAGATGCTTTCCCATGCTTTAACTAAGCACACATCCTCCGTCTCCGTGTAGTTGCCTGTCCTCCCGACCCTAGAATCATAATTGGACTCGTTGATATCTTGCACCTCATCGTCATTATCTTCATTCACCTCCGCCTCGACCTCAACATAAGATGCATCAAAATAACCGAGGTGGGCACTCAAATCCACCGTGCTCTCGACCAACATCTCGGCATATGTGGAGGGCACATTTTGGCTACAAAATTAAATGGCCGAAGATCAAACAAGTGTTGGGAACAGCCGATGCATGGATCATCGGAGCAAACCGAGCAAAAGAACATGTTTATACCTCCCGATTGTTTCATCAAACACATTGTATGCATGCCCGGCCGCTTCGCTGTGAATGTGGATGCCATCGTCGGCCGGAGGCAGAGGAGGAGCCCGACCCCTTGTCGCAATCGCCTTCTTCCCCGGTGGCTTCGCCTGCGCACCGCTGGGCCAGTGGAGGTGGTCTTCTTCCTCCCGCCCGCACCTTTGGCGGGTGGAATCAGAGAGAGGCCGAAGGAGGGTCGTGTCGCGCCAGCCGCGCCACCTTGGACGATGTGGTTCCCCTGCCTCTTCCTTTTGATGGCGGCGGCGGGAGGAGTTGGGGCAGCGGCGGAAGCCGTTGCCGGCGCGGGCGGACGGAGCGGCGACGACGGTGGAGGCACGATCAGCACATGATATGAGGCACCCGGGGCGGCGGGTACTCCATCCGGTCAATTTCCGGTGCCGCGAGGCCGAACTGCGAGGTCAGAGGCGGGATTGGAGGCGCGGGAGGCGAGAACTGAAACGACCGGAGTTTGCGTCAAGGGTAAGGGGACCCGACAAACTTGGGCGAAATCTCGTAGATATGGAGGGAATGGGCTCGCGGATTCGAGATCTCAATTTTTTTCTTAGGACGATTGGATTTGAAGGATCTGTTCGGGACGGGTATACAGGATGGATCTCGTAAATCGACAATTATTATACCGAATGGTTCTGTTTGCTCTTAGCCTGCCAAGATTGGGACATTGATGTCTACCTAAAAAAAACTATTGCTGCTATTGGGCAAAGCGTGGCAGACATTTACACCAATACTCTACTAGCTTTTCTTCGTTATTAGCATATATGTATCATCTAGCCATGCAATGTACCCCCATAAACCAATATTAAAACGCATTATACTATTTCACTCCGGCATGTGTATTGAGTTAGTCTTACTCAGTCTTTTACACATCCAGAACAATCGTACAAGTAATAACTAAATGTTGCTGCCTGTTCGGTAAATATGTATTGGTCTCTTTTGAACTAAGCACTTACTGTACATTTTACATTCTTTGTTTTCTATTAAGTCATTCCACAGAATTCTGGTAGTATGTATTTATAGATCAAAACCAAGGCGTGTAGGCATATGAACATAGGAATGAATGAGCTATAAACATTCACCATATGCCAAAATCAGGGCACGAACCAATCCAATTAAAGAACAGCTCGACCAGAACAGATGTACTACGTACTAAAGTTTGCACTGAAATGAACAGTTTTGATAATAAAAAACTTCCACACTGTCAGCTCTATGTGGAGCAAACTATTTAAAGTTTCTTCCATAAAAGAAAACGACAAAGACAATCTTGTGCTTCCACGCGCGCGCTTCTGCCCGATAGTGCCAATTTAGCCGCACTCAAGATGTTTGCTCCTCAAGAGTCCAGTACGAAAGCCACATTCATGAATCTGGAAACAAACCCAGCCGACATGGTTAGCCTCTACCTGCCCCGTCACACCACAGGTTTTGTTCGCACCAAACACCAACACAGCCCCAATCAGCTCTATGCTACCGAGCAGCTTCACCGAAACTGGACAGGCAGATTTCTCCAACCAGCACAACCAGTCACTTGGCTGTGGGTTTCTAATTTCTACTGTAATTACAAATCGCGATTTCTTCATGCAACATCAAATTGCTCTGCTTTTTGTTTAATACTCCCTCCGTTCCTAAATATTTGTCTTTCTAGAGATTTCAACAAGTGCCTACATACGGAGCAAAATGAGTGAATCTATACTCTAAAATATGTCTATATACATTCGTATGTGGTAGTCCATTTGAAATCTCTAAAAAGACAAATATTTAGGAACGGAGGGAGTACATCAAATCGCGATTTGATGTTGGTTGTGCTGGTTGTGCTGGTTGCATAAAAGAAATGTTTAACACTAGGCATACTAACGATTTTTCAGACCACAGCTAGTCGGAAAAATAACCCAATAGCTCTGAAACCAAAGATGCCATACTTGGTTTGTTTTTTCAGACTGGCTGCGAATGAACATACGTGCATTTCACGGTTTTTTGTAACATATGACGCATCAACTGCACTAGTGACCAGCTAGGTGATAAAGAGAGAAGTTCCATGGTTTGTTTTCAGATTTGTTCAGGTTCACCGACGGTTGGCTAAAATGAGTAGTGTCACAACTCAACTCATATGCAGAGGCCGGGGTTGCACCCCTTTTCCAAAAAAAACAAAAACAAAACACAACTCAACTCATATGGATTTAGACGATGATGAATAAGAAACCCATATCTAGTGGAGGCATTTATTGTGACAAGTGAGACAAGATTGTTGAGGTGCTATTTTGGGTAAACATCTGACTCTGAAGGCAATTTCGCGAAAAAACACAGCTTCATTTCGATCAAAAATCTCAAAAAGAACACCAGAAACGGGATAAGATGAATTCCCAACAGCTACAGCAGATCCGACCTAACAAACATCAACTAAATTCAACAGGTTTATCCTCGAACCAAACGAACCACAGTAAAGAAGCCTCGAAGAACTTGTAGCAACAATTGCAAGCTGCTGAACATTCAGCCTATAGAGAACCTGAACTGTAGCAACAATTGCAAGCTGCTGAACACGCAGCAAGCAACTAGAAGCTCACAAACAATAGCAACAAACAAGTAGAACCTCTGAATACTATCAGCAAGTAATTTGAACCTCGTGATCAGCACCACTATTGAAGTGCCTCAACTAGCATCAATCGCTTTGATTAACAGCAAAATCAGAAAACTAACTCCAGAACAGTAAAAGTAACAAGATGAAGCCAGCAACCAGCATCCCCAGCATCTCCAGCGGGTGAATAGCTCCCATGCGACGTAGTTGGTGTGAATTGTCTCTCATGCGACGTAGTTGGTTGTAATCGCTCTCATGCGACATCTTCGTTGGAAAAAATAGCTCCCATGCGACACTGCTGCCTAATCCAAAGACACATGTTTAAAACTCGAATCAGGTGAGCGGGACCCACAGCATGGGACCCACTAACTTATCCAACTCAGCATTGGTCAGGTGAGCGGGACCCACAGCGTGGGACCCACTAACTTATCCAGGTCAGCATTGGTACAAGAGGACACCGAGCCGTGCCCCGAGCCGTGCAGCACCCGAGCCCATCCTCCCCCCTCCCCCTCCCCGACCGTTGTTGTTCTTTTTCTCCGGCGACGACGCGCAGCAACGCCGTTCCGGGCCGCGACCTAGCAATGTCGAGCTCCGCTTCAGCCTCCCGCCGCTCATGGCCGCGCTATGGCGCAGTGCCCATGACAAGATGCCCTGCATGCCCACGTATCGCACCCCTGAAGCGGCTAGTCACAACGACCGACAAGAATGGCAACCTTGGGCGGGAATTCGTGAAATGCGAGAGCAAACCAGAGCAGGGAAAGGTGAGATTTTACTTCTCAATATGCCAATTTTGGTTTTTGTCTCTCAATTTCATATTTGCCCATTTTTCCCCATCGGATTTGGGATTTAGGGTTCATCTTTCCGATTTCAGAAATTGAAGCAATGCACCCATTTTGAGTGGCTAGATGAGTACATAGAGCGGATTCAACTGGAGGGTGCATCAGGGGAGCTCGATTTACTGTTGGAGGCGGAGAAGTTGGGCAAGTTTGGATCGGGCGCATCTGGATCCGGGGCCCCTGGATCTGGCAATTCCATCGGGGGCGCCCGCCCTTCCATTGGTGCTACTGTGGGGGATGCAGGAGTGACGGCAGAGCTGAAGAAGCTGAACAAGCAGATGAAGAAACTCATCAAATTGCAGAAGCAGGGCAATTTGATGGGGCTCATGGCCGCACTTTTTTATGTTTGTGTAATTGGTCTCGCATTTGTTTATGTGATGATAATTAGTCGTAAGTGAATAGATTGGGCATCATTTGTAATCGGGATGATATGTACATTTGAATAAAAGTGTTGCGCTGTATGAATTCAGCATGTCCTCTCCACTCTGTTTCGGCCCCGTTTTTTATTTCTTCAGTTCGTCATCAGTTTCAGTTTCAGTGGTAGAGGGAGAAAAGGAAAAAAAGGTTCGTCCACAGTTACCCGAAAAGGCCAGGCCCATATAGAAGTTAGGCAGGGCCGAATAGAACATATCCAGGCCCATTGATAAAAGGAGTGCAAAAAAAGTGCACACGGTCATTGACATCGATATATCTTTTCGGCTTTAGATCATTTCACAAATTTTAAGTTTCCTGCAGTCACCTTTTTTGAGATAACTCATCTGATAATTATTTGAGATATTTTTATGCATAAGCTATTTGAGATAATTATTTGAGCAGTCTTTGTGAACCAAAAAAGTTGCAATTGTTTGGTTCTAGTTTATTTCAACCAAGCACCATTTCTTAATATATTTTTTTACTTGTGCTATGGTGTTTTCAAAGTTTTTACTCGTGTGTTTCAACCGAAAAAGGTTGTGCCCAAAAAAGAAGACATCTAGTGTGCCCCTAGTAGCATCTCCTTACAACATAGAGGGGCATCCCCTTACAACCAGGGGCGGATCCATACTTGGTCATGGGTGTACACCCAAATCTTTTGGCTAGACATTTTTATATATGGTGTATACTTTAATACATTCAGTGCCCAAATGACCTTTCTCGCTAATGCCATGTTTGGCAGCAAAAAATGACATAGCAAGCATGATTTAAACATCAAACAACACTTGCGCATGTCATCAGCACCAGATAATTAGCATTTTTCTTGCCCATTGTCTTCAAATGCATTGTATACCAATTGTATGATTATGTAGTACAGTACATAATCTTTATTGTCAATTTCTTGGTAACGTACATTTTAGATACCAGATCAATTGTTTTTTAGTACACATGGCCACATAAATAAAATGCAATGGAGAAACTTTAGGACCGAAAAAACATATAGATAGATAGTGGGGCATCGGGTACCCTAGTAGCATAGATAGATAAAACATATAGAGGGGCATCCCCCCACTACATATAGTTCATAAAACATGAAAGTAAAATAATTAAAACTAGATATATAAAAGACACGGGCACACACGCCCGAACCAACACAAACACAAACTAGAGCCCCAAACTAGATAGATAGAAGACTCGCCCCTTGAACAACTCCTTGGCCCCTCCTCCTTGCCACTCCTTGGCCCCTCCTCCTTGGGCCCCTCACTCGTCATCCTCCGGCATCTGGTAGGGGAGGGTGTGCATGCCATTGGGGTGAGGGAAGATGTGGTGGAAGTTGGTGAAGATGTTGTAGGTCGTGAACGCGATAAACTCGCATCCACACCAGAACACCTGGCCGAGGAGGTGGTGAGCGTCGTAGGGGTTGGTGAAGGTGACGTGGAGGCCGATGACGAGGCCGTTGGCGTTGCCATCGTACTGCTCGTGGAGGTGGAACATGGGCGGAATGCCCGGAGGGAGGTGGCGGTAGCCGGCTTGGAGGAAGAAGCGAGCGAACTCTCTAGGGCCCCTCCACCTAGAGATGGCCCACACCCTCAGGCTATTCTCGACGACGACTCCGGCCGGGTACTGCCTCTCCGGCACGGTGGGAGGGCGACGGTAGGTAGGGCCGTTGAACTGCATGGTGGCTCGAGTGGGATTTGGCTCGAAAAGAAGAAGGGGAGGAGGCTTGAGAGATGAGTGTGAGAGGATGAGGAAATGGTGCCCTTTTATAGCCGCGTTGCAGCTGTGGTCAATGTGTACACGGTGCCTTCTGGATCGTTTTCTCTTCTCCGTTCGCACTGGCATAAGTAATTGCGGGCATTAATTCAAAAAACGGCGGCCAGAGCATCCAAAGAGGCACGGGCAGCACAGGCGAGTTGCATCGTTTCGTGCACTTGCATCGGCGGTGACGCCGCGTGGGAAACAGGCTCGTTCATCCGCGCGTGACACTGAAAAAGGAGCTGCACCACCGACGCGTCCGTCTCGTTCAAACATGCATTTGTTAAAATAGCTTAGATCGACGTACCTATACGCTGCGCCCCTGCCGTGCTTTACTGCGTCGATGCGTGCATGCAATGGCGGGCTAGGTGTTCACGAGCAAAGAATAGCTAGGCTGCGACGTTGCATGGCATGCATGGGACAGGGATGGCCCACATGTCATTGACCCTCTCGCATGCAGCCCATCCCCCTCTCGACGGCCGTGCGCACGCACGCCAGGCTCTGCCGGGCCCGATCCGCTCGGCCCAACGGTCAGTTAGATGATCCCCCGCTCAACGTTATCTGTTCGTCAGAGAGAAAAAACGGTGGCCAATCAGATTGGAGCCCACGGATCGCCCCCACGGAATCCTTCTAGAAGGCCTACCCGATGGCCGCAGTTTGGCGTTAGGGTTAGATCGACGGTGGACGTTTGGCGCTAGGGTTACATGGGGTTTGGAGGCAGTCAATGGGGTTTTGAAAGGTTTGACCGAACATTCAAATGTGTATAACTAATTCAAAAAAATCTAAAAAATGAAAAACCTGCGCATATAGCCTTTTTATGTTACATAGTTATGATATAAAATGATAAACTTGATCTAATGATCTTTGCTTGAAAAAACCTTCACAAATTGGACTATCTCGACTGAGGTTGCATGGAGTTCACAGGAGTGAGAAGAGGGTTTGAGGTTTTGAAAATGCAAAAAAATCAAAAACATCACCTTAGCTTCATTTTAGAGTGACTAAGGAGGATCTGAAGTTATTTTTGCATTTAAAAATTTTAAACTTGTTTTATTGCTAACTTTGTATTAAAGGGTGTTTTTTCAAAAATAAATTAAATAATATGAATACTTATTCAAAAAAAGGTGAGACTTCGTATTGATCCTATATAGGTATAATATAAGCTAAGAAAATCTTTTTTGGGTGATTTTGAGAAGGTCGAAAAAAACTTGCTTAGAAATGGGGCCGTTTTCCCTTACTTTGGAGCCTGTTTGGTCAACATTGTCCGTGACTATGAGTTGGAATTCACAAAAAGGGTTGGATTTATGAACTAAAGTGCATAGTAGTATATAAAACGATGCAACATCACAGAACAAACAAATGAACTCAAAAAATATTGAAGATAGGTTCAAATTTGAATATCGGTTCAAATTTGAATTTTATTTCAAGTCAAATCAACATCATAGCACATAAGTTATGACATGAAAGAACATAAGTTTTCACATCAAATGACAACAAACTTAAGTTTTCACATCAAATTTGAATGTTTTCGACTCTATTTCCTCTGCTTCTTTCTACCACTCGATTTCTTCTGCTTTTTTCCACCGTTTGGTTCCACGGCGCATAGTTTGTTGATGCTGATGCTCTTGCTTTTTGGCCCCCTCAACTTTTGCACCTGACCATGTCTCACTTCTTCAGTTTGCACTTCTGCAGATTGAGTAGATGGCACACATTGTTCAACTACTTCAGTTTGCAACTCAACACTTGGCAGCACAACCTCCAAACATGACAACACAGTTGTCAAAGCAGATTCGAATGGCAGCACAACAGTTGCTTCATCTGCAACAGTTTCAGATTGCCCTAGCGTCTGCAAAACAGATTCAGTATGCATCACATCGTCCAAAACACAAACACTTAGCTCATGTTCAGCAGTAACAGTTTCAGTTAGCTCCATATCTTTGTCACCAAACATTATCTGCTTAGTGCTCTTCCTTCTATAGCCACTGAGTCTTGCTTTTTTCACTGGCCAGCATTGTTCAACAACAAGCGGTGGGGCTTTTTCTGCACGCTTCCTCCTAAAAAATAAAGCATTTGACTTGGTTAGATACTAGAACAAGTAGCAAAATCAAAAACTTGCAAAAACAGTAACATAAACATACTTTGGCCTCTGAGGAGTGTAGATGCACTTGGATGAACCAATTCTGTGCCCAAGTACCTCACACAACTTGCACCTATTGTTACCTTTTTGAGCCCTTTTGGGCTTATCATTCTTTTCCTTTTCCTTTTCCCCCTTCTTACTACAACCACCTTTCTCAAACCAAGCTTTGAATCTGCTCTGTTTAGGCCTCCCAGCCTTTCTTCTAGTGACAGGGGGACACAAGGTAAATTCTATTTCCACCTCAGGCCACTGAGATTGGTCAGTCAGTGCAGGAATTGGACTTGCATATCCAGCTTTGAATTTTTGTACTGAATAATACTCATGCAAATATGGGTGCATATTTAACCTGGGTTTAGATGCCAAAAAAAGTATGGAATGCTCACATGGTTTTCCAGTGTGTTGCCACTCTTGGCAAGTGCACTCATGCAACTCAGTATTTACCACATGCCTCTTGCCACTCTTTGTATCTCTAACTTCAGCACCCCACAAGGAAGATTTCTCAACAGATAGATGTGAAAGATTTCTACTCCTGTTGACCACCTGTTGTACCACTGCTGGAAGCTTGTCCCCTTCCAAAATATTAGCAATTTTTCCTCTCAACTCCCACAAACGCATGATCATGATTCTTATTTGGTCCACCATGTCATGCACAGGCAAGTCTTTCAAATGCTTCACTTTGTTGTTAAAACTTTCTGCCAAGTTGTTATTGATATGATCACATTTTATGGCAGTATTAAAACCTGATCTATACCACAACAGAGAATGGTGGGTGTTCAACCATGAAGCAAATTCATTATCACTACATGATGCCAATATCTTACCAAGGTGATAGGAATGTGTCTGTCTGGTGTAGGATCTTGCTGCTGGCCACATGCGCCCAAATTCATCTCCTCTGAATTTTTTTATCAGATTCATCCACATATGTCCAAAGCACTCCCTCTGCTCAGCATGGGGGAAAACACTTTTTACTGCATTTTCCAACCCTTTACATGCATCTGTGTGGATGGCCAAAGGAGAAACTGGCCCTATGCATCTTTTCAGTTGCATCATGAACCATATCCATGATGCCTCTGTCTCTGATTGAAACATTCCTATTGCAATTGGGAACATTCAGTTGTGTCCATCTAGAGCATTGCATGCAGCCAACTGACCATTCCACTTTCCAGTCAAAAAAGATGAGTCTATGCTCAAATATGGACGACAACCTGCTTTGAATCCATCTATGCAAGGCTTCAAACACATAAAAAACTTGCTGAATAAAACCTTGCCATCCTCTGTTACCTCTGTATCTATCTCCACTACACTCCCAGGTGACCTCTTCTCCACCTCTGCTTTAAAACTATACAACATCCTAAATGTATTTGCCCAGTCACCATACAATGATTTCATGGCCCTTTGTTTTGCTTTCCACACTGTGGTATATTGCAGCTGGATGGGGTACAACTTCTCCAAGTCAACTTTAAGCCTCTTTGCAGTAGTGTTTGGAGTCTTGGCTAAAATAGGAGTAATCTTCTCTGTAACCCAAAGCTGTGATGTCATCTTTGAAACTCTCTGTGAAGTGGTCATACATGTATGCTGGTGTGGTATTTGATTTACCCTTACTGTACTTCCATCAGGTTGTAGTCTGGCAGACAAGTACCATTTGCAAGGATTGCCACCACCATCATAACCTTTGCACCGAGCATAAAATTTCTTTCGATCAGTCCACATAGTCTTGGTATCAAACTCTTTTTTCACTGCATAGGTCCTGAAAGACATCCTAAACTCCTTCATGCTTGGCCACAACTTTCCCACCTCAATAACTGGGTTCTCTTTGTCATACAAACAAACCAGCTCATTATCATCTGCATCATCCACATCATCTGCAGCCTCTCTCATCAGGTGTTCTTCATCCTCATTTGCATTTCTAGGGCCTGTGTTACCTTCAGCTGGCAAAGAACTGTCATCCTTCTCCTTATCTTTGTCATCAACTTGAATGCCAAACATTTCGGCCATATCAATGTCAGATATTGGTGTAATGACCAAATCTATTTTTTCATTCAACTCTACTACATTCCAGTCAACAACAATCTTCCTAGCACCATGGGTTCCCTCCTCTCCATCTGCATCAATCCCAGTATCTTCAGCTACTATAGTCGGTTCAGTCAACAATGCCAACATCTTCTTTTGTGAAACCCACTCATCATCTTCCATCTGTGCAGCCATCTTTGATGGCACATAACCAACTCTGGAATGAGTTTGCAGATCAATTAGCTCTGCATAAAATGTTACTTGTTTGCTTGCCCATCCTCCTTGCTGATCAATTTCAGCAACCATGGATTCTCCATCTTCAATTCTCACATATTCACCATTATAGTTATCGAAACGTTGCAGAGATACCTCTTGTTCTGGACCCCAAACAATACTCTCCCCAATTCTCTCCACCAAATTGCCCACGGCCTTCTCCTTCATGATCTCCAATTCCTGGGGATCAACATCTGCAAAATCGACATCCAACCTCACGGTGGTATCTCTATCAATGTCTTGGACACTGCCATCACTGAGCTTGGCTTTACAGGAAAAAAATTCCACTCTAATTGCGAATGTGGTGGCAGAACCTGAACCTCCCCTGTTTTGTCAATGGCAGGCAGCGGCGGCAGTCACTACCAAATCGAGTTCGATTCTAAATCGCCAAGAAAAGAGGGTGCCATTACCGATTTGAAGCACTGTCTCCTCGGGGCAGCCCGTCTCCTCGCTCCATCTCATCTAGCCCTCGCTCCATCTCCTATCCAATCAAGCAACAGGGGCAGCATGAGGCCACAGATTTATGGGTACCCCAGATTTATTCAAAATTCAGTGGAATGGGAGTAGTGTTTGGAAAATACTCACTCGCAATAGCCGCTGCAGGGATAGGCGCTCCACCACCGGGCCGCGGAGAAGAAACAACCCCCGGATCCAATGGAGCCCGATTCTAAATCGCCAAGAAACAGAGGGCAGCATGAGGCCACAGATCGGGGAGTGGGACTAGGGTTTCGGGCTCACCTCGCAATAGCTCTGCCGCTGCCGAGAAATGCACTCCACCACCGCGGAGAAGAAACCACTGCCGGAGAAGATGCTTACGGCGGCGCCGCTCGCCCAGTCGCCGGTCGAGTCGTGGACGGTTGACTCTTGACTACGTGGCCATAGGTGGACCCCACCAGTCAGAGCACATAACCCCCAGTGTCCTAACCAAATCTCAGCCTAACGGACAGCCAACTAGCCGCGTAAATGGTGTGTCGCATGGGAGCTATTTTTTCCAACGAAGATGTCGCATGCAAGCTATTACAGCCAACGACGTCGCATGAGAGACAGTTCACACCAACGACGTCGCATGGGAGCTATTCACCCATCTCCAGCACCATCTTCAATGGAGATCATCTTCTTCAGCGACCCGCATCTCAAGCACCATCTTCAGTGAAGAGCAAAATCAAAAAGCTAACTCCAGAACAGTAAAGGTAACCAGATCAAGCTAGCAACCACATCATCTTCCATGAACATCATCTTCTTGTACATGCGTTTCAAGCAGCTCCTCCTCGGCAGTTTCTTCAGTGCTATCACCTCCTTGAATCCTAAACCATCAATCAAGAACAATCAAAACCTGAATATACTAGCAGCAAGCAGTACACAAGGGTATGAACAGATGAAGAAAATCATAACCTGAAGGGCAGCGCCCAGACTGCTGGCGCTACCGATGAGGAGACCTCCTGATCTGGAAATGGTCGGTCGACCAAGCCGTGGGGCAGCCACACGCCCATGTCATTGTTAGGGTACACCTTGGGCCTGACCACATCAAAGGTACTCGTGTCGAGGAAATAAATGCCAGAGCGCAGGTGCAGGTCCGATGTATTGAAGGAGCGTGAGCAGCCTCGCCCAACAAAGATCAGGCGGTTGCCAAGATCTTCCTCGACCCAACGGTGCAGACCAAGCTCGCCGGTAGGGCTTTTCATGGAGAAGACTCTGAAGCCTGTGGTGAGGCGAGGCTCACCAAGCACGTCTGCGAGAGGCGCGATCTGGATCACCATGAGAAGCCTCCCGCGGCTCTCCACTAGGAAGCGGGCAACGACCGGCTCAGGCGCGACTCCGGGTGGCCTTGGATAGAAGATGCACCTCCCCGAGCGCATACTGTGCATGCTCTGTTCTGTGCCTGTGGCATGTGGTACTTGAGAATGTTCTCGTTGCGAGTCAGGACACAGAATGACTCGTTGTAGAAGATGACGTCCTCCAGGCCCCCCCGCCAAACCCCCCGCGTTCCTTGGCGCAGGTGTCCAGATCGTCCTATTAGCAAGTGGCCAGAAGGCGAGCTGGGTATTCCCCACCATGATGGCGGCGATGGTGAAGCCTGGAACTGGAATGGTGTACTCGGTCTCGTAGAGTGGGGAGACATGGAGGGCCGCGGAGGTGGAGTCGGAGAGGGCCGTTGGGTCGACATACCCGAGTCCGGGAGGCGGCGGCGATATGGCGGCGGCGCTGATGCGGACGAACCTTTGATCGCTGATGCGGTCGCGGATGTCCCGCATACAGTGTGGGAGGCTTAGCCGCGCGCCCGAGTTGAAATTCACCAGCTCATAGTTGCGATCCTTTGTTCCCACCAAAATCCAGCCCCCCTGCCTCGCCGAGCTGATATGCCGCGGCATGTGGTGCAGGATTGCGGGGACGGGGTGGTCGTGGGGGTTACCTCCGTTGCCGAGCAGGCAGACGAAGGAGGGAGGGAGGGCGCCGCGGTGTGGGAGGAGAAGCCAGGGGATCGGCGGCGCGCGCAGGTCGGAGACGACGCGGCGCCACGCCTTGCAGACTCCGGCGACGGCGAGGCGGTCCTTGAAGCAGTCCAGGTAGTCGAACAGCAGAACGATGAGGATGTCGACGGGTAACTCGCCCCAACCACCCGGGCTATCGCTGGCAGGTGGAGATCCGAGACCCGCCATGGGAGCCTCTCTCTCTCTCTCTTCTCTTCTCTTTTGGGCGGTAGTGTGAAATGTGGTGGGATGAGGGGGGCGGGGGGCTCGCTTGGGTGGGGGCTAATGTTTCGAAAATTGAGCCGTGTGGCCTCTGGCCCTCTACAAGGAAAGCGTGTCTATGTGGGTTAATCCGCCGTGAGGAATTGGATGGCCCCCGCCTGTCAGACTCTGATTGGTTTTGGGTCCGGTGCGTTCACGCATCGGCCGATATGGAAGGGGGGAAATGACTTCCGAGTTCCCCAATCTCAGATCTAAGAAGAAGAAGGCGGAATCCGTGGCGGTGGCCGAATCTCGGATCGAATTCAACTTCCGGCCTCTGCCTCGGGCCTGAAATTTTAATAGGTTAGTCTCTATTAGGTTAGTTTATTTATTGACCTATATGGATTTCTAGGGTTGCCTCTGATCGAAGTTTACAAATCAACTGTTCTGAAATTCACTCCGAGCTTTGTCATTTTGCCAGGTAATCACGTTGATTGCCCCAGATGTTGAGCTCAGCTGCCCTGCGGCTTGGTCAAAATTTTGCTGGCGCGGACTTCAGTTTGCACGGGCGCAAGCTGAAGAAAATTGTCAGATGATACTGCATTTAGTACGGGTTCCAGACAGTGTCCGAGCTCTGAAAGAGTGGAAGTTCGTAACTATGCAATTCCCGGCAACATCTATTCATGCAGGAACTAGCAAGGGAGATCACCATCTGAGTATGTATGTATCACGTTTTTCTTCTGTTCCAGCAGCTGAGGAAGGGTCCGATTTCAGCAAAAGCAAATCAGGGTCATCAATCTCAACTAACTGTGCCAAACAAGGTGTTTATGCAACCGGTGAGCAGGTACAATGAGGCCAGGTAGGGCATCAGCGACCAGCTGTGGCAAATCAAGTTCAGAGTACTGCTAATCAACGACAACTAGGTCCTGCTCAGGGCAGATGCATGCCTAGTGTTGCACCAAGGCCATCTTACGATCCATGGAACAAGTTCAAATTATTTGTTGAAACAAGACCAGGGCCATCTCAGTTCAGCTTTTCCTCTGAAATCAGCAGCAGCATGACACAAATGACCCCAATATCACACTGTATGTCTGGTTACTCTATTCAGAGCACTGCTGCATCAACAACTCAAACAAAGTTTACCTCACTCCGTCCATTGCCCCCTTCGGTGGTCTCTTCTCATGTTTATAGTAGTGAAGCTGCACGGCCTCATGGATATACTACATTCCGTCCACTAGTTCCCCTGCCTTGCGAACCAGGCAAATGTAATGCTCCTGGGGATGTGATCTTTATAGACAAGGGTAGCATGAAAAAGGCTCCCATAGCATCAAGATCAAATACTGAGATTTTGAAGCAAATCAGCAAAAGTTTCAAAAGACCAGCAAAAAAGGATGATGTGTTATTGTCATTACCAAAGAAACCTTGTGTAGCAGGGAAGGACATAAATCAATCTGTCGCCACTCCTGGAAGAAGTCTGTGGATCCAGACCAGATGGACAACCCTGAGATATTTGCCTGTTCGTCTCAACAAACCTAAAATAAAACTTCAAGCTGTAGGCAGTGATGCAAGTACAGTTCGCATTGGCAGATTCTGTTAACAGTGTGGGTACAAGACCTGTTAAGTTGCAATCTGGAGCAAAGCACATACTCCAGCCATGTGCTAGTGCTAGCTTGGACCAAGTAGATTCCTGGCCTGTGCATTCGGTGATACAGTTGGAAGTGGAGAATGCATCTCACACGGTAGGTCCATCGGAAAAGACCACAGATCTATGCTGAAAGTTGCAGGGTTTAACCATTCCTGGTGGTTAATGTGAGTCTTTTTATCGTCATCGGAATAGACATCGTGTTACTGCTATGAAGCCATGCTCTGACGAAGTCGACACCACCAGTGCCTAGGATGCAGCCTAGGAGAAGGCCCAGCCGAAGAAGCGTGTACCCGGGCCCTCACAGAGATATGCGTCTGATCAATGGTCAAGTGACCTGGTATAAGTAGCATATAGGGGAATGGTTTGTATTGCGGCGAATAGATACACGGCTGACAGCTGTATAGATTGCTGCTTTACCTGTAAGCTTTCCTCTGTAAGCGACAGAATTCCACCATAGCCATCTCCAGATCTTGCTGTGCTCCTAACAACTGGTACTCCAAGCCAGAAAATTTCGCCCCACCTTAAAGCGGGATCACCCTCACGATACGCGCCTAGCGGCAGCGGCTGCGCGCCGGCGGCAGGAGCTTATGGAGCACCTCACCCCTGAGGGGAAGGCGGTCTATGAGACCATCAACCAGGCGAACGAGGCGGCACACGTCCGACACCAGAAGGAGCTCGATGAGCTCATCATTGCAGCAGTCGGCCGTGCGGTCGATGCGGCGGTGTCGCGCTCCGTCAGCGGGTGGTGGACAAGGCGGTCGGCACCATCATCAACGACATGCAGGCCTACACCGACGGCGCCGAAGCGGAATTGCTCAAGCAGATCGAGGAGCTTTGAGCGGCGAAGGGTCTCGCCTCCCATTGCGGCGACTCTGATCCGCTCATCAGGACACCGAGGGGAGCCGCGGAAACCGGCCCAGATGGGCACCGTACGACTACGATCACACGGGGGGCGGGATCTAGGGCACCTCTCTCTGCCTTACATCCCTCCTCCGACACGAGGTATCCATGAGAATCAGAACTCGAATTCTTCCTTTGCTAGTCTGTTGAATAGGGAGAGGAGAGGATCCAACTCAAACCATGGAAAACTACCTTCCATGGAGTTTCCAAAATTTGACGGCAAAAATCCTAAACTCTGCCGAGCATGCTGTGTCGATTACTTTACCATGTTCGATACTGATCCTGACCTCTGGATAGCAGTAGCAGCAATGCAGTTTGAGGGTGCTGGCACACGCTGGCTTCTTCAGTTCAGCACAAATTTGTGCGTGCTTCCTGGACTGAGTTCTGTGAAGCAGTAATGCACCACTTTGTTAGAAATTAACATCGAAAACTTGTTCCTCAATTGTATCGTTTGCATCAAATAGGCACTGTGGAGGATTACATCAGTCAATTTTCTGAACTGATGGATCAGCTCACAGCATATGAACCTCAACCTGATATGCTACCTTACACAATTAGACTTGTAGATGGGTTAAGCATGAGGTGCCTTTAATTGTTGCTGTTCAGAGACCTGTCAATTTGGATACTGCTTATTCTGTTGCTTCTGTGCAGGAAGAGGTGGGCTACAGGGAACCTGATTATTCTTCGCCATCATTCAGTCAAAGAGACAGCTCTAGATCTTTATTCTTGACAGTACAAGCCAGCCAGTTCCAAGGGTACTGAAGAAGTTAAAACCCATGACCCAGGCAAGCAAGCAGCAGGGTCTGAGGATAAGCTAGCAGCACTAAAAGCCTATCGCTGTCCCAAGGGTCTGTGTTTCATTTGCGGTGAGCGCTGGGGTAAAGAGCACAAGTGCAACACCACTTTGTAATTACATGTGGTTCAGGAGCTGATGGAGTTTTGTGCTGCTGATTATTTAGATTCCAATGACAGTGGTATGGACCTGATGGTGTTATCTGAGGAGACTCGGTCAGGTAGCACGGAGGCTAGTGCCCTTCGTTTACAGAGTCATATTTCAGGTCATGAGGTGGTATTTCTTTTGGATTCTAAGTTCTCATTCCTTCCTGAGTGAGCATTTCACAAGCAACCTTCAGAATCAACAGGAGCTTGGCAAAGTACATATCTAACAGGTCATGAGGTGTGCATGTGATTACCATATCTAACATATAAAGCCTCCTACACTACCCGCCATTTCAGCGCCATCGCGGTTCGAAAATCATCCTGTGCGCACAATGGTCCTCGCTGGCAGCGGTAATAGCAATTTCATCGACCTGGTAAACATCCGACCTCTCGTTCATTTGTACGCCACAGGTTCGGCTCAGGAGCAGCTGACGAGTGGGCCACTCTTATACGTGGGACAGGCTCGCAGCGACGCGGTCGGTTCGCGATTCTGTCGATGGAGAGCCAGGGCGGGTCGGTCGTGGGCTCTGGCCAATCGCTCGTGGCGGGATTGGCCAACCCTATCCACCAATTCCCCGTCCGCCTCCTCCTCCCCTGCTCGCTCGCCCCGCGTGCGGTCGCCGCCACTCACGGCGATGAGCGGGCAAGGCCGCGTGAGCCGATGGGCCATTGCAGTTGCCGCCGGGAGCGGCTGCCTCCTCTTCCCTTCCCGTCCCCCGGTTCCTCCTCCTCCGCCGCCGCCGCTCTCCACTGGCCGGCGAGCTTCACCCCTCCCCTCCTCTCCTTTCCCCCACAATATCCACCTCCTGCCCCCATCCTTCGCGCCCGAGAAGCCGTGGCCGTCGCTTCATCGAGGGAACGGCGTGCCGGATCCGGTGTCCCCGTTCCATGTCGGCCACCGTCCTCTTACCACCCACCTCCCGCTTCCCGACCCATCCCCGTCTCTCGACGCGGCACAGGTAGGAGCTGGCTGTTCAAGTGTCCATTGACGGCGGCGAGCCCGAGCCGGCGACGTAGATCTTACCGGTGGACTGCCGGTCGTCGACGCGTTGCCTCGGACTCCCACAGACGCAGCAGCAGCCGCAGCAGAGGATGGCCACCGAGGTATGCCCTCCTCTCCATCCTCCCCTTTGTTGTCATATATTCTTCAAGATTGGAACTTGACGACCATGCCACTCACCTCATGGTTTGGTTACGTACGTACACATATACTTGGCCGGCCATGGGTGCTTGCTGTGTTGCCTTCTGCAAGCATTTGTTTTTCCACTTTCGCTTTGAAGGCAACAATTTAGGACCCATCCTCTGTTTGTGCTTCGTTTACTCGCTGGGCTTTGCAGTTATGTGAGTCGTTGTAATATCTGTAGATGGGCAATTAAAATTCCTTCTGTTGATCGATGCTATCTTTAGTTGTGTAGGTTGAAACAAACGTCAATGGCTGTTGAGTCTACCTTGACCCGTGGCACTGTTGTCACCCTGATTGATACATTTCTCTGAGACTTGAATTGTTTCTCATACCTGACGCTAACGAACACTAGAGAAATATTGGGATTTCACTCTGTCAGACAGTCTAGACAACCAACACCTAATACCTGACTGACTACATCAATCTCTTGTTAAATACATAGGGGAGAAATATTGCAATTTATGGTGAGACTGCTGATGGTTTGGAGGATGACGGCAGGTTTTTTATTTTTCTTCAGCTTTGTGACCCCTTCTGAGATTTGATTTTGTCTTGATGTTTTTGAATTTCATTTCGATTTGGCGCTTTTGCTGGTGGTATAACTTTGTCGTCGTGTGCGCGTGTGTGGCAGCCTGGAGCAGGAGCGTTTACTCGCTGTGCCTATGGTAGTGGCGGCGACGATGGCGCGTATGGTAGTGGCGGCGGCCAGGACGTGCCCTCGGCGATCTCGACATCCAAGTCAAGGTAAGGAGCCCTTGGTGTTTCTCCTCCTACCTCAAGATCCCATCTAGCTCATGCGCCTCCTCTCGCATCAATCTAATCCCCTAGGCCCTTCTCACCCCTCACGCCCTCGTGACCTTGCCAGGATTGGCGGCGCAAGAACGATGGCGCTGCAGGGGATCGAACCAGAGGAATGTGATCCATCCTGTCAAGATCGGTTTCTGCGTGTGGTAAGGATTTGCGTGCTCTTCCACTGGATCGATTTCGTGTTCTTCCTCTTCTTGTTTTGTTTTCGTTTGTAGGATTGCTGATGCTAATTTGTTGCTTCGTCTTCTGCTGTGCGTGTACTCACTGCGTTTGTTTCTTTACGAGGAAAACCTCAGTATGTGGATATCACATTCAGTTGCATTGACACGGGAAACAAATTGAAAAGGCAATTAGATATCTTTTCTCATTGAACGGGTCTGTAATTAGATGTCATGAGCTGGGAGGAAACAAATCCAGTTAACTAGATAAATTTTTTCATTGAACGGGTCTGTAATTAGATATCATGTGCTGTGAAGAAGCAAATCCAGTAAAACAAATAATTACTCAATATCTCAAAGCTGTGAATTGACTGGCTGGGAAGTGAATTTACTGGCTGTGATATTGAGTCATTATTTTCCTTTTCCCCATGCTTTTGACCTTCTCATAGTGGAGTATGGTCACAGCTGTTTCCTTGATGTACCATTGACATGTCTAGACTACAAACCTCATTCTTTTACCAGCTCTGAGATTTTACATAGTGATGACTCATGATTAAGATTATTATTGTGAAAAAGAACTTGCTTCGTGTTATTATGCAAAGTGCTACAACCTTCACATAAGAAGCTCCACACTAGAGGCAAGGTCCAGCTCTACCAACAATCTTAGCCAGCCCGGTTTACTTGTTTTGATATTATTGTTTTATGGAATTACAGGGTCTGACGAAACACCATCAAGAGATAGCTGAATGTTTCAACCAAAGGGGTGTGTCTTTAATTTTCCTTTTAAGAAGAAAGAAAACTTCTGCAGCAAAATACCAGGAAACTAAATGGAACTCATAAAGCTCAGGAGCATAATGGACGCCAGGTTCACCTTTTTTTCCTTTTCTTGGTCATACTCACAGCCCAGGGTGTGATAAATTTCATCAAGGAAAATAATGACTCAATATCACAGCCAGCCAATTCACTTCATGCTAGATTTACAATTTAGTTGATACAAAAAGGCAATGCTGTTTATTTATGACCTAACACTAGCAGTTAACCCATTTTATTCGGCTTATGAGCAGTATCAGTACACTATGTAATAAATGAAACATTATGTGTTTTTCTAGCAGACCCGAAATAACAAACTTAGTGAAGATCCTAAAAGCAATAATGGAATGATTTGTAAGGAAATCTAACCAAACAAACAAACATAACCAAACTTGTCTCATTTTATAGCATTTAGATAATGTAAAACATTGTACAATTGGTATTGTACAACTATTTATTGGGTAGGTTAGCGTGTAAACAACATAGTGCGTGCTTTCGTTTATATTACAATTTATTTGATTCACAGAACCCTGGTAGTGACATGATTTTGGCAGGAGAAAGGAGGATTATCATTTCTAGAGGTTGAATTTTTTTCTTTTAATGAATTGCAAATGCTAAATTCTGTTACCATGAATTAGAAATTATAATACTCTAGCTATACAGTGTTAGAAGATTATCCTTTAACATTTCTACTGAATATCAAATACAGTATCAGTTAGGGCTTACAATTCTACATTTCTACTGAATATCAAATATCAATTAGTACTAATCGCATAAAATAAATTAGTATTTACCATTCTACGTTTCTCCTGAATATTAGTATCACAGGTTTATACTAATTTTCCAACCAGGGGAACTCCAGTTCTGAAAGGTTTATACTCACCGGTGAGCTATTCCCAGTAGAAATTACTGGATAGGAGCAAAATTGTTTTTCAAGATCATGTTAGTATTTTTTTTATAATAGAGCCATAGGCTAGACCAAACAAATTGGATTGTTTTGATTTCATTGTGTGGTTGTGCTTGCGATCCAGGTGAGTTGAGCTGCGGCTTGGATGGGGATGTTGGTGCTGTTCAAGAGGCCTGCTGGGTTTGCCTTTTTCAAGGTTCTGAACCAGGGCAGGTGAGTGCTCGCCGCCACCTCAGCTCTTGGTGTGGTTTGGATTACTTGCGTTTAATCTGATCTCTGCCTGTTTCATGGCCGACGGAACTTTCTGTTCATCTTTGTTTGTAGGATCTATGGAAGGAGTTCACGACTCGGACTCGACGAGAAAGGTTTGTGCTTCATCTTTTTTTTTTTGATGGCAAAATAACTTCTCTTTATGAAACAATCAGTACTTCATATATCTATTATAACAGAGTAAGTCAACAAAAGCCCTTTTATTTGAATGAACAAGAATCCGTTGTGTGCTGCTCAGCTATGTGCCCCTTTTCCAAATGTTATAAATGTTATCTTAACTTAGTTGTCACATAGAAGTTGGTTTGGGCTACTGGGCTCATTTGATGTTTGCATGACTTATTTGAACCCGATGCCGGCCTCACCGGCATCCTGAGGCGACAGAGCGACGGCCGCGCTCGACACCCTCTTTCGCAACTCGACGACAGCCTAGCGTCATAGGCGACCCATTTGGGTGGGCGACAACGACCGCAGCTGGTGCACGCGCTCACACTCAACCCGTCCATACTCAACTCTTCCTCTCGGTATGAGCCCCTTGCATCCTGTTTGAAGTTTTCTCTTTTCCCCCTTCTCCGTTTGTTTGACCTGGTTCTGCTCGGGTGGATGCAGGGTGCGGACTGAGAATTGGATGCTCTGTGCCAGCATATGGAAGTGTTGTGACCACTGTTGTTCCGGATGTGAGGTATAATGCTAATTGGACTTGTGGATTTATCGTGTCTTGGAATGGATTGCCGAAATGTTGGGGTTTTCTCAGTATGTAGTTTCTTTTACTTATATTTTATTCTTATAATTCAGTGGTCCTTGATTGCAACCTGGTGTCATCCTGTTCCTACTCACAGGTTACAGTAGTGCACGAGCTGACAAGGAAGAAATCTTGGTTTCAAAGTTCTCTCTGTACGTGGCTAGCTGAGTCGGGTCTACTTAACTTTGCTATCTGAAAGATATAGCTATTTTATTTTCCCATTCAATTAGGCAATCTTTTGAGGAGGTTAAAATGAGTTATATTTTGGGCAGGCTTGATGGCTATTTGTATGTTGGGCCATGTTAGTGGTGTTCTTTATTTGTTCATGGGTCAGATTGTTTGTTTGGTCTTATGGTTTAGACGTTTGTCCTGACTGTTTTGGTATGTTTATATAGTACTTTTGGAATGCGATATGATTCTTTTTGGGTTTTTTAGTTCACGCATTCATTCTAAGAATCTTGATATCCGGCTGTGTTGTTGTAGATTTGTAAGTTTTTTGCTTGGGAGCCATCTATTCAGCCATGTTGGAGTAGGCTATATGATTTTTTCAGTTCTGACCACGTATGCTTCTTCCTTGGTCTATTCACCAAGGTTTGCTCCCTTCCTTTCTCACTTTGATGCATTAGCTTTGTTTCATTATACTCTTATATGATGCTCTGCGTCTGTGATGATCCACCACCAACTGAGGTATATAAATAAGCTGTGTTTCCTACATTTGTGCTGATCCACACAACTTGCTGATCTCCAACTTATTTCTTTTCTGACCATCTGCATTTGTGCATGTAGTCATGGACACCGACTCAAAAAATGAACAAGGTTACCCCTTCAGCTGCAGGTGCAGGGTACTATGTCTGGACTTGCCTTTTTTATTTCAATTCGTCTTGCTTTTTTGTACTAAATCTTTGATTCATGCTTTTTCTCTCTTCAATAGTAAATCATCTTGCAATACCCATGGTGCCACACGTGTTTTATTCACCAATCCTGTCAAGAGAAATCAAAATCAAGACGCCAATCAGCTTAGCCTTGGGCTGCTCCTTTTCTGCCTTTTGTTTCCTGTATACACTCATCTTTCTTTGATGGACCTGAATTTCTTTTTGTTGTGTTAGGTTGACGGTGACACTGCAGATGTAGCTTCTCTGACCGCTACCGAAGACACCGCTGAACAGCTTAACCAAACAAAGACAAAGTGCTGTTATGTAGGCATGGTTTAAAAACTAGAGCCTTTGGCTGGTCAAGTACCCTTGCCAAAGCGTTCGTGTAATCTCTTCAAGTTGTATGAAGCAAATTCTATGTATGTAACACCCAGGAAGAATATTATAATAATTATATAGAAGCAGAGAATCAACCTTGCTAGAGCGTTTGTCAAATATCTACTCGAGTAGCCTTGCCAAACTTTATCTGATGTGTTCTTCACATGTTGTTTCAGTACATTCTCTAGCGTAAAATTTCCTTTTCAGTCAAGCAAAGTTTTCTTTACGATTTTTTTGAACTTAAGTTTTCTTTCATGAAGTTCACTTATAGTCGCTCAACAGGCTCGGTATCAGTTGACAGACACCCCGTTGTGGCCTCTCCTGAATCAGCAAATGATGTGGTGATACACTCACCCCAATATCCACAAAAACGACTTTGTATATATCATATTCTCCTTGACAACCCCTTTTAACTGGTTAGGCCTAGCCCAGCAAACGTCAGTGGGCCGCATGAGCTCCGTGTGAAATCTATAGCATTTGATCTGAGATAAATAGTTAGGTTCTTTTACTCATCATAGAGCATCCAACATAGAAAAAGCCAAAAAGACCTTTAAACCATGCCTATATAGCATATCATGCAGATTCTTGGTTTTTATTAGTTTCACATGCTAAAGTATATAGTTTGAACATAGATATTCCTTAATTTTCCATATAAAAGGTTTAGAATGATTACCCTCAGTGCTTGCTAAAACTCAAAGTTACTAACAAATGCAAAGATTCCAGTTATAAAAGGTTTAGAATCATTACCCTTGATGCTTGAATTTGTACGTTGCACCTTACTTGGGTAACATAGAGCCAAATGGCCCATTGTCCAAATACACGTCCAAAACACTCCGGGTTTGACATGGTCTCCATCCTTGATCAAACATAAAGTTACTAAAAAGGCAAATATTTTCAACGCGAACATGGTTTCAAATGGGTCTTTGCGCCATTTGGCGCACCGGGTCATCTAGTTCCTTTAATGGAGGGTGCAAGGCCGGTCAACATTCGTCCTTACAAATACTTGCCAGAACTAAAGAGTGAAATTGGAAATCAAATCAAGGAAATGATTAAATCTGGTGTCATTGAACCAAGCTCTAGTGCGTTTGCATCACCCATTATTATGGTTAAGAAGAAGGACCACGCCTGGAGGCTGTGCGTTGATTACAGACACTTGAACCTTCTGACCTTAAAATCCAAGTTTCCTCTGCCGGTGATAGATGAACTGCTCGATGAATTGACTGGACCCTTGGTTCTCCAAATTGGATCTTCGTGCTGGTTATCATCAGATACGATTGGCTCCAGGGGAGGAGTACAAGACGGTGTTCCATACTCACAGTGGTCATTATCAATTCAATGTTATGGCATTCGGTCTCACAGGAGCTCCCGCAGTGTTCCAAGTTGTCATGAATGAAACACGGTTGGCTGTGTTACGTTAATGCACGGTGGTTTTCTTTGATGACATACTTGTATATAGCGAGACATTAGCCGAGCATGTGGAGCATCTGAAACAAGTTTTGCAATTACTCCAGCAGAATCAGTGGAAGGTCAAAGCATCCAAATGTGTTTTTTCCCAATGCAGCATTGCTTATCTGGGTCTTGTAGTGAATGAACAAAGGGTATCCACTGATCCTTCTAAAGTGCAAGATGTGCTATCCTGGTCAGCCCCGCAAAACTTGAAAGAACTGCGAGGATTCCTTGAGTTGTCTGGATATTATCGCAAGTTTGTTTGCCATTATGGCATTATCAGCCAGCCCCTCATTCAGTTGCTTCGGAAGAATGTTCCATTTGTATGGTCTCCTGATGCTCAGGCTGCATTTGACTTATTAAAATCTGCACTGACTTCTCCTGTATTGGCTTTGCCCAATTTCAGCCTGCAGTTCACTATTGAAACGGACGCTTGTGATTCAGGAGTTGGTGCAGTTTTATTCCCATGGACATCCGATTGCTTTTGTCTGCAAAAGTTTGTGTTCAAGAACAAGGGGTTTGTCAACATACGAAAAGGCTATTTTATTAGCTGTCAAACAGTGGTGTACGTATCTCCAACATGCTGAATTTTTTATTCTTACAGATCATTGCAGCTTGGCACATTTAGAAGACCAACGTTTGCATACAACCTGGCAGCACATGATGTTTTCCAAACTACTGGGGCTTCAGTTTACGATCAAGTACAAAAAAGGGAGTGAGAAGTGAGAACAACAGAGTGGCCGATGCTCTATCTTGTAGACCACATGATGAATTGTCATTACCTGGCTATTACTTCTCACCATCCAGTGTTGGTGGATTCAAGAGGTTATGGATTTGTACCAATCTGACCAACAAGCTAAAGAATCGTTGACTAGGCTGGCAGTGCACACTGAACATGATGATATGATTCGTTACAAATCTCGCTTATGGCTGCCCCGTGCATCCCCTACAAGATTATTGAGGCTTTTCACTCTAGTACTGTAGGAGGCCATTCTGGCATTCCGGTAACCTTGAGGCGCCTCAAACAGCTCCTATATTGGAAAAGGGATGAGAGCTCAAGTGCATCAATATGTGAGTGAGTGCATTATCTGTCAGCGTGCCAAGCCTGACAGAACAGAATACCCAGGGCTGTTGGCAGCTCTACCGGTTCCTATATTGGAAAATGCTTACCATGGATTTCGTGGAGGGTGTTCCAAAATCTGGCCGAATCAATTGCTTTTTAGTGGTGGTTGATAAACTGTCGAAGTATGCTCATTTTATCGGATCGACGCATCCCTTCACAGTTGCTACTGTCACCACTGCTTTCATGGGCAATATTCACAAGCTACACGGTATACCCGAGTCTATTGTCACAGATCGTGACCGTATCTTCACCAGTTGTTTCTGGCGAGAAATTGCTGCTCTTACTGCTATGAGGCTTCACATGAGTTCATTGCACCATCCTCAGACTAATGGACAGTCTGAGTGAGTAAACCAATGTCTTGAGGCTTACTTGCGGTGCTTTACTCACGCATGTCCAGTGAAATGGGCGCGGTGGCTCTCTCTTGCGGAATACTGATACAATACGTGCATGCATTCGTCCCTGGATGGCAAGTCACTTTTTTGAAGTGTTGTATGGACATTCTCCTGGGCAATTTGGTATCTCTGCCACTGATACTTGTGTTGTGCCTGATCTAGACACTTGGCTCAAAGATTGCGCATTGATGCTTCGTATTTTGCAACAGCATTTGGAACGAGTGCGTACTCGTATGAAAAATCAGGCGGATAAGAAACACTCTGATTGTGTGTTTAACATTGGGGATTCAGTGTCTATGGAAGTCCAGCCCTATATACAATTGTCAGTGGCTCCACTTGTGCATCATAAGCTGTTATTCAAGTACTATGGCTCCTTTGAAGTTCGAAGTGATCGAACGCATCGGTCCATCGGCTTATCGGCTTCAGTTACCTGCAGGCAGCCACATCCACCCGGTGCTGCATGTGTCCCAGCTTAAGCAGGCATTGGGACCTCACTGTCAGGTACAGCCAGAGTTACCTCCTGATGATGCTCAATTTGCCATTCCTGTTTGTGTTCCGCAGCGTTGCTTTCATCAATGGGGCTTGGTGGCTATACAGCAAGGTTTGATCCAGTGGTCCGGTCAACCAGAAACACTGGCAGCCTGGGAGGAACTTGATGAACTGCGGCAACGTTTTCCGCGGGTTCCAGCTTGAGGACAGCTGTTCCTCAAGGGAAGGGGAATGTTACTGCTATGAAGCCCTGCTCTGATGAAGTTGACACCACCAGTACCTACGATGAAGTCTGATCTCAGGTTGCTGGCGGGGCGGGATGCGGCTGCCCGCAAACACCAAAGCGGGAGCCAGCTTTTTTAGCGGCTGCCCGCCGGCCGCTTGATTTTTAGCGGGCAGTGTGGCAGCCCGCAATGACCTGCCAGCAACCAATCGTTCTCATGACAGTCTATTTCCGAACACTCTTCTGCTAGCTCTAGTGTGCCCCTGAAGGTCTTCAGATGATTCCTTGTTTGCCTCGCTAGCTCCTCAACAGGCTTCCTACCATGCAGCTCATGAGATTCTCAATCAAGTGACGACTGTAACTGTTTGTTTTATGAACACTGGTATACATGCAACTTTTTCTGTCCAAGGAAACACTTTTACTTAAGCTTGCCCTCTCCCCCCGCTGAATGTTGTCAATCAAGTGCCATATGTGCTTGGCCATCTTGCTGCTAGATATGGACCTTGGAGTCATGGTTTTGGCTTCGCCCAAATAGGATTTCACACTTCAGCCGTGACTCTGAAGTCTGAACTCTGCAATGATCGGCCTTCGTCACTCTGTAGTTATAACTGAAATTGGAGAAGAGATAGACAGTCCGATGGAACTCGTATAATGCTGATCCTAGTAGCCTGATGGGTGATCCTGATGTTTAGCTCATTCAGGATGGTGCTGACTTACAGGGAACTGGCCCCAGTCAGATCAATGCAGTTCAATATACGTCTGTTTTCAGCTCCTATGGACCTGGTCGCCAGCGAGCCAGATAGCGTGATGTATTCCAAGCTACCTCAAGCCCCTCTTAGCATCCCAGATCATGCCATGACGGCGGCAGCTACTGCTCTGCAAGTACTGATGACAGACGGTAACAACATTTTCGGCTAAAGTGATTTTAAAATGTCACTTAAAAAAAATGCCGCTAATGTCCTACATTCATGTCTAGCATGTTTGTCGTAACTCCTTTAGTAACCGGTGGTTTAAGAATGCAATGTGTATTATTTTCTGATCTGAAAATTGATCATTAATCATTAAATCTATAAATATTACTCCCATTCCTAAATACGTCTTTAAGAGATTTCACTATAGACTACATACGGAGCAGAATGAGTGAACTATATACATCCAAATGTAGTCTCTATAGTGGGGTCTCTAAAAAGACTTGTATTTAGGGACAGAGGGAGTAAATAGTATAGAATGCATTTTAATATTTTATTCCCTCCGTTTCTGAAGAGATTTACATACGGATGTATTATGTAGTTTAGAGTGTAGATCCACTATTTTGCTTCGTATGTAGTCTATATTGGAATCTCTAAAAAGACTTATATTTAGGAACGGAGGGAGTATTTATTTAGCATTGTGGTTACTTTATTACTTTTTTGTGTCAAACATAAGAGTTTACTTTCTTTTCTGAAACGGAACTTAAGAGTTTTACTTTTGATAAGTTTGGTGTAATGCCATGATGTGGTGCTGAAGGAAACATGGAACAGAAAAGATAAGCTGATATTTTCTGAACTTGGTTACTACCTCCATGGGTAGTTTAATTTAAACTACCTTTAGGAATGGAGGTAGTATTTGGGTTGCGGGCATAAAGGCATGAAAAGCTCCAGGTGGAGGACAAGTAATCTGAGCATACATATCTGACCATTCAAATTTTGATTGACTGAAACAAAAACATACACTAATAGTCATCACAAGCCCAGGAAGGCTCTGTCGGTTTTCTCCCATTAGCTAACCAAGCAAAATCAACTTAAATAATCTAGCAATCACTTGGGTCCAGTTTTCCCATAAGAGTCACGCAGAGTAACAGTCCTGTTAAACACGAGCTTCCCGGGCTTCGAGTCGGTGTCCACAGCATAGTAGCCTGGAATTCACATTCAAGCCAAGTCAGTTGCATCACAACAGATACAGCCAAACATTATACAGAGACCGGTTGACAGAGTTTACCGAGCCGCTCAAACTGAAACTTATTACCCACAACGGCGGTTGCAAGCGACGGTACAGCATATGCGCCCTTTACAACCTCTTTTGAGTGCGGGTTAAGGTCACCCAGCCAATCTTTCAATTCGGCAGGATTCTAAGAGAGCAAGAAACACATAAGTGGCTTTCCAGTCCAACACACATCTGTAATGACAACGACAACAGCGAGCGAAACTATACCTCTGATAAGAATAATTTCTCAAACAATCTTATTTCGACCTTCAAGGGCTCAACTCCAGGTGCTGGCTCGGAAACCCAGTGCAGAACACCCTGAACAAATTGCAAACCAAGTCAGTCAACTTCTGGAATATTTTTACGGTTTCCCAACTCCCTAACTAGATTTTTAAGATTTGAACGAAAAGATTTAAGTGGCCAGCTACCTTAGGTTTAGAAGTCTTTGAGGGGTCATACTCAGCTCGAATTTCAACAATATCATCTGGAGTATCACCATAAATAACCTCTGTGCATTTTATAGGGAATGCATACCTATATCAATTAAAATTGACAAGCACCAAACTGTAAATATGCCAATGTGGAGTCGAATAGTCGAGTAAATCCAGATCAACTTTCTCCACAAAAGAACAATAGTTCTACCTTAGCAGGACAGATTTACCAGGAGCTAGCCCATAGTAATCTTTCGAGTCCTTAGGGCGAAAATCAGTTTGTTCAATGTAGACAGTTCTTGAGAAAGGAACCTGTAAAAAGGTGGTGCATAATATTACGAAGCACGAACACAAGGTAAAACTTATAAAACATCAAAGATATATTTCGAACATAAAATATTTCACAAACAGAATTTTGAACAGGTT
This sequence comes from Triticum dicoccoides, assembly GCF_002162155.2. Taxonomy (NCBI): domain Eukaryota; kingdom Viridiplantae; phylum Streptophyta; class Magnoliopsida; order Poales; family Poaceae; genus Triticum; species Triticum dicoccoides. Next base: position 115,561,856 of record NC_041389.1, read on the forward strand.
GTGCCATAGCAACAAAACTTATTCTTGCCATCATACACTCGATGAACAAGAGAGGCACCTTGTAGTAGGACGAAGCTTCATCAGCAGGAGCATCAGGCCACTTCTTTCCATCAAGCTCTATGACTTTTCCATCTTCTAAGTTAGTTATTACAACCTAATTTAGCAAAACGAGGCACCGTGAATGTGTTAGGAACTTCTAAAGGCTGAAGACATGGAGTGATTTGCAGCAGGAACCAGATGCCATACCCTTAGAGGATGCATAACAACCATGGCCCGAGAAGCTGTTTTATTAAGTTCTTCTCTGATATGATATTCAAGACGGTCGACACGAATCAAGCTACTGTCACTGCACATAAAGAATATCAAGGGCAATCATTAGCAGAAACAGAGGTTTTGCGATTGTGCGCCTGGCTCAAAGCACAGTTCATGCCAAGTCATTTGTTCACTTACCTTCTTGTTATCCCAATTCCACGGATAAATGAATTGATTGCAGTTGCTGTCACTCCCCGTCGCCGCAGTCCTGCCAGTGTTAACAAACGCGGATCATCCCAACCATCTACCCACTTATCTGTCACAAGCCGATTCAACTGCAACAGAACAAGGACAATGGATATCAATAAATATAGGCCAAAGCGGGTAACATTTATTCCTCAATTATTAGCATACCTTTCTTTTAGACATAACGGTATATGATATGTTCAGCCTTGAATACTCCCAAACATATGGCTGGTACAAGCCTGAGGCAACAAGTAGCCAGTAGTATGACAGGCGACGTGTGTCAAACTCAAGCGTGCAGAGCTAATAAATAACCACACTCAGTTAGTCCTGTTATCGTTCAAACAAGCCAAAGCTATTTTGGGAAGGGAAAATTACCGAGTGAGTAATGTTTTCAAAAGAATCCACCATGCAATGGGCATAATCATAGCTTGGATAGATACACCATTTGTCACCAGCATGTGGATGAGGGGTGAACTATATGGACATCAAAATATTGAGTTATGTATTTACGATATATGGACATTCCAAATAATTTATCAATCAAATTTGTAACTTACTTTTATTCGGTAAGCAATCAAGTCAGACATGTTTTTGTTATCATTCTGCGTGTCCTGCTTCATTCGGAGAGTTGCTGCGCCCTCGGCAAACAACCCACGTCGCATGTCTTCGAATAATTGAAGCGACTCTTCAATAGGTCTATCCCTCCATGGACTATCCACCTTGTTTCTCCTGCATTCCTTGATTTGTTCTGCAGTCTGGCAATCATAGACCAGTCAGCATTTGCACATTTTATTTCTCATGGACTCAATATACATGTTCATTTCCTCCTTTCAGAATTTTTGTAATAATGTGATAAACAAAGGAGAAGAGAAAAAGAACCTGGTGATCCACATAGGCTAACCCTTTCCGTATTAACTCAACTGCATGCTCATATAAAGCTTGAAAATAATCACTTGTATATGTGATTTTGTAGGGCTCCCAACCCATCCACTGGACTATCTCCTTGATGTGGTCTATATATTCCTTCTTTTCAGCTTCTGGGTTTGTGTCATCAAACCTGTTGTTCAGATAGACAGCAGTTCATTTTTGTCGTGAAAGAGAATGGCAATGGGGAAGAACTTAAGCAGCAAGAATTCTATGTATGCATTTTTAGACCAAGCAAAGCTAATCAGAACTCCAGACTGAAAGATGGAAATTAAATAGATGCAGAGAAGAAACATAATCTCCAGCAGTAAGGGAAGACATGACTAAGATATGTAGTCGGTACATAACCAGTAAACATGGCCAGGAGAAAATTGCTCCAAATGGAAAACAAATGTTATTACCTCAGATAACAATTGCCATTCCGCTCTTTAGCCAGTCCAAAATCAATAAACATAGCCTGTATCAGATGAAGAATTTAAGCATAATATTCCGTTTCTCATGGAAGTGGTACATGGAAATGCTTTTCATGAAGATTATAAATACCTTGGCATGACCGATATGAAGATATCCATTAGGTTCTGGAGGGAAACGGGTAATCACTTTTCCACCAGTTGCCATAACATGTTTCTCTAAAATCTCTTTTGCATTATGCGCCTTCCATATGTTTCCATCGCTGAAGAATATTTCTGTATGAACCTACCTCGTGAAAAGAAATCAAAACCAATTTAAGTTCATTTCTTATAAGTGACGACCAAAAGTCCAACAGAACAATACTGACCACATGGGGATATCAGGGAACAGTGCCGTGTAGAATTTATATGCATAACACTAACAGACATTTAATTTAATCGACTTAACTCATCAGTTTACTATACCTTGTTGTTTTCTGCCGGCAGAGGAAATACCGAGTATGGATTCAGGTCCTCTGATGGTGGGGCAGCAATAGCTACTGCAACGTTTTTCTCCTGGATTTCAAAGAAAACACAGCTAGCTAATTACTCCCTCCGTCCCATAATATAAGAACGTTTTTGACACTAGTGTGGTGTTAAAAACGTTCTTATATTTTGGGACAGAGGGAGTAGTAATCAATCGTCCTATTTTAAACCCAAAGGCTCTCTACTTCAGAGTACCAACCTCAACTTTCGCTGGTTTTTCTTTCTTCTTTTTTACTGGTTTTACATTGTCAACTTCCGTCTTTGGACCTAGTATCTCTGTAAGCCTCTTCTCGATTTCCTCCTGTATGAGCAAAGTAATGAAGAAGGTTAAAATAAAGTTAATACAACCCAAACAAGTGAAGTACTTTGTCTCTAGCATTGTTTGCACCTTTGTCGCCTTAGCATCACCCCAGGGGTGTCTCTTCCTAACCTGTCCGCATAGGCTACCAACTGAAAGAATGAGAAGAAGGATAAAGGACCAGTTCGCCCGAATAATAAATCAGAAAAATGTGTAGCACAAAAGTAAATTGGAAGGCAACCATTTATGTGATACCGCTGCACCAATATAGCTCCCATATTTTCCTGTAGAACCTCCGCGACAGTTGAATGAATCTCTTCAACCGAAACAATCACACCTACAGTTACACATCGCGCTCCAATCAATAAGTCTAAACAACCACATTATCGAGTCACCATATTGGTAGAAGCGTATATATTTTTGTTCATATCTGATCATCAAAATGCATAGTTACCCTATACTATTATAGCGTCCAAACAACCACATTATCAAGTCACCATCGTAGACTTTCTTAGGGCATGTACAGTGCAAGGTGCTTATGTGTGATATGGGTGCTTACAGAGAGAGAGGGAGAGAGAGAGTATTGCCACATCATTAAGCAAATATGTGAATTACTCCCTCCGTTTCTTTTTACTTCGCATATAAGATTTGGTCAAAGTCAAACTACACAAAGTTTGACCAAATTTATATAAAAAAATATGAACATCAACAATATAAAAACTATACAGTATGAAAATACGTTTCATGGTGCATCTGATAATATTGATTTCATATTATAAATGTTTATATTTTTTAATACAAAGTTAGTCAAACTTTATAAAGCTTGACTTTGACCAAAGCTTATATGCGGACTAAAAAAAACGGAGGGAGTACATCTACTCCACTGCAAGCTCCTCTTTTAGGTGCTTATTAGATGATTTATTATACTCCGTCCGTCCGGAAATACTTGTGGAGAAATGGATAAAAATGGATGTATAAAAGTATTTCCGGACGGAGGGAATAGTAGTTAGTACTAGTTAAACTCTTAAGCACCTCCTTAACATTGGTGCCTAATCAAGCACTCATCCTTCAATATAAGCACCAATGCTTATCCTACGCGGCAAGAATAAAAAGGTTTATCTTGCTGAGCATCTTTCTAAGCACTTACACTGTACATGCTCTTAGTGTCCAGTCCGTGAATGTGGCATGCATTAGTAAAAATTGGTTGAACCATGTATACTTTTGTTGCAGAAAAACATACCTACACCACAGGCTTCTTCAAACTTCCCAGTATCCAGAGAATCAGGGCCAACATTAGTAAGAAATGACAGAGCAGCATCTAGCTGTGCAGGGTTCTTTATCTGAATGGTGGCAGAAGGAAACTCTTCAGATTCACAAAAGTAAGACAAATGAGCTGTGAAACAGAGTGTGCGTTCTTCATCTGCACTCTTTTCGATCGGACAATGAAAAAGGTAGAAGATATTACCTTCATGGACACAATATAGTTGATGAGATTAGGACGATGGACAAGTGCATTGCTTGGGTATTTGGTGGCAACCTATTTCACCCAGCACGCTCATAAGTCAGACATCAAAAATCTCAAATGTATAAAATATAGAGAAAAAAAATGATAGAAGCACTTACTGCATACAAAAGATTGCCTACTGACTTGTCACACCAAGTTATACCAGCCTGTTTATAGGTAAATCCAGTTAAATCGTGAAACATGAAATGCTTTGAAGAGATGAAAACCGCAGTGGTTTGGTTCACAATAATCAAATGCAACTTGCATCACAAAATAGCAGAAACAAGAAGTAAGACATCATACTATAAGTGATGACTGAAAACCAACACGATCAGTTATGCTATCAAAAACTCTGCATCCTAAAACACATCGATAAGCATCAAGATGAAAAACAGGACAACAGGAAAAGACTGCATATAGTGTAACATCATCCTTACAAATTTACAGCTGCGTGAGGCAAAAAGAATTCGATACTGATCGACTAAACGCAAACCAAATCGGGATGCAATAGATCGTCGTATTTGGGCATCTCTAGATCAAGTTTACTCTACAGCTGACACGGTCGAGCTGGAAGGAGCTAATCGAGTGATCAGGAGTAAGGACAGATCTCAAGAAACCAGGCTCACGGGGAGAATTCTAACAACAAAGTTGAAAGCCAGTAAACCCCATACCACAATTCAGCAACTAAGCCTAAATGAAGCCCTGGACAAACATACATGAATTAGAGATCTCCGAATTCAGAACTAACTACAGGGCGCGACCATGGCAAGCATTACACCGAAAAAGGGTTTCCCCCCGCTTTATATTATAAAGCACCAGACACACGATCACAGGGTAACTGCCGGGGCGAACGGCACAACAAGCCCAAAAGGGAAAAAGAAGAAATAAAAGCCAACAACGGCAGCTCGGCAAGCACAAATGATCCGCCACCGCTGCGCCCTCCACCTTCGTCCCACCACACGCCATGGCACCGGCCCGCCGCATACCAAGCAGCACCTCCAAGAAGGAATGCGACGCCAACGATGCTGCTGCCCGGACGAGTCCTAGGGTTTCCCCCGGCATACGGAGGGGAGCGGGTGATGGGTAGCGCCGACGCCCTTCAAGAAGGAATGATGGCACCCTCAGGTGTCACCGCGTCGGAGCCGGAAGAACCGGCAAAGATTTCTCCCACATCCCCAAGCACCGCTACCCACTCGAACCGGGGCCATCCAACCATCAAGCCACCCGCAAGCACGCGCCACCACGGTCTTGGACACATCCACGCCGCCCCGCTGCGAACACCACCACGAGGCCAAGGAGGCCGGAAAGAAGCGCCAAGCGACGGGAGGAACCACACCGAAGCCAAGCGGGAGGGAACCACCTCCCCCGCCGACGTGCGGGAGGCCCGAGCCCCCGGCGACGTCATGGTCGCCGACCGGACGTGGCAGCAGGGCACACCGGGCCACCCCTGGCCCGGCCAGGTCCACAACGGACCCGCAAAGCCCCGCCGGCCATGTTGCAGCAAGCCGGCACCTGCGCCGCCCGCTCCCAGCCGTCAACGCCGCTCTCCCGCCTCCTGGAGGCCACGCCGCCGGCCCGTCCCGCCGCCGGCCCGCCCAAACCCAGATGGGGCCCGAAGGGCCCAGATCTGGGCCGAGCGGGCTGGTTCAGGCCGCGCCGCCGCGCCGCCCCGCCGCCAACGGCGACGCCGTCGCCCAGTCGTCCACCCACGCCGCGCCAGGATCTCCGCCGCCACGTCGGACCGCCGCCGCCGAAGAGCACCCCCCGGCGCACACCGCCCCGCGCCGGGGAGCACCGAGAGGGGAAGGGCAGGAGGCCGCCGCCGCCAGCAACCCAGGGGCCAGGCCTGGCCGCGGGTGCCGGCGACGGCGGCGGGAAGGGAGGGAGGGAAGGGGGGGCTCTAGAGGAGGGGGGGCGCCGGAGCGCGGCCGGTCGCCCGCGGGGACGACGCGGTCGCGCGAGAGGAGAAGAGCTGATGGCAAGCATTACCTCGGCTATAACGGCGGAAAGATTGGCAGTGACCTTGCTGTTGACAAGAGCGGTCTCCGCAGTGCGCTGATCGAGGCCAAGAGCCAGCAGCTGTTCCAGCTGCAGTAGGGCCGGGGTCTTATCCCCCTTGCATCCTGTGACCGTCGATGCCTCCCGCTCCGTCCTGGAGATGCAAGCAAATATCAGACAACAGTTGAACGCAAAACAGAAGGAAGAAGAAAACAGCACACGACGGTCGTCATACATAATGAGGAAAGAAGGAAACAGCACAACAGTTGGGCGGCGGCGGGATCAAGGGTTTCCAACCGAACTTGCGACGTCCTTTGGTTCCGCGTATTGAGTTTCTTGTATCGAGGACCTCTGCTTCCGATCATATATTCGTGGAAGACTTGTGTTTCTAATCGGCTACGATTCGTTTCAAATCCGGTTTTGCTATAAAGGGCGAGGCTACGAGCTTCGGCCGGTCACCGCGCCAACCGTTCGACTGGCCTATCCAGGGACGTCTGATCCCACCAAAGACGTCTCCGCGTCCGCTCGGTCAACGCCGAAGAAAAATTCCCCCTCGTGGCTGTTAGAATAGACGAGAGACAACAATCCAGAGAGATGTAAAGTGAAGGATGTCGATAACTGCCACACGTGTGGCAGGAAAGAAGACGCACCATACGTCTCTAATGCAAATAGATTGCCACGTCATCGCATACATGCATGCGAGAATCTTTTTGGATTTTCAGTTTTAAAAATGTTTTATCTTTTAAATGAAAAATCCGATTGAGAATTCGTTTTCACCATTAAATCCCTCGCGGCGAGATCTTCAAAACTAGATGTCATATCAATATATTTCGGTGATTTTTTTTTTGTTAAAAGTTGCCATGTCTATTGCACATGAATTGCCATGATATTTACACTGAAGTTGCCATGATATGTTTCAACTATTTTCTTTTACATTTAAAAGTAAATTTTAACATATTATAAAACGGAGAATTAAGAAACTAGACTTGTCATGCACCATAAACTAAAATTGCCATGATACGTACACTTAAAATTGCCATGGTTCAATAAAAAAAATATTTTCATGATCAAAGTACTGGAATTGCTATCATAAAAAAACTAAAATTGCCATGATCTACAAACTAAAATTAACACATGGCAACTTTAGGTTAAGCACTATGGCAACTATAGTGTAAACGTCATAGCAACTTCTGGGCAAAAAAAAATTCGTCGAAACATATCAACATGGGGTCTAGTTTTGAAGATCTCGTCGAGACGGATTTAATGGTGAAAATGGATTTTTAGTTCGCTTTTTTATTTAGGAGATAAAACATTTTTAAGCCGAAAACCAAAAAAAATTCTGCTCGTGTCATCTATTCATACGTGGCACAATGAGTGGTGATGGAGGCGTGTGGACGATCTGCAAACGCCCACACGTGTGGGCGTTAGTTTTTCCGAAAATGAATCAGTGGTTCTCATTGATGATGGGATTACACATATATATAGCCCCTGAAAGCAGTGGCGGAGCTTAGTGGAACCCTGCAGGGGCCACAGCCCCCTCCCGCCCCCCCTAGGTTTGAGTAAATTAGTGAAGAAAATTTTTCTGGGACAACATAGATTAGAGGAAACA
>NC_041389.1:115570037-115587518 GCF_002162155.2 Triticum dicoccoides
TGCCCCCCCATTGATCCTTGTCAAGCTCCGCCACTACCTGAAAGGTACGTCCGAAGGGACGAGGCAACCGCCTCGGTTAGAAAAAACTGAGATTAATAGGATTAATTAAATCCTAACACTCCCCCCTGATCCATGCTTGTTAGTGTAAGTATCATCATATTGAAAAAATGATGTAGGGCGGAACCCTAAGTAGTCGATCTTTCACGTTTGGAGGGATCCCACGGGAGAAACACGAGAAACGCGCGGAAATCACAAAGGGGAACACGAGGGAAACAAGAGAGAGAAACCCTAAACCGAACAAGAATCGATTACACGAGTGCTAGATCATCACACACATAAGGTAACACATGATCCACAATCAACAAAGGGAAAGGATACAACGGAACCGTTCTTCTCCGAGAGGAGGCCTTGATGTTCTTCCCTAAAGAGGGGTCTTGAATCCGCTTGGGGATCTTCTCCGGAGAGGTCCTGATCTCCGAGGAGAAGTATCCAAGTGGATGAGCAAAGGCTCTCACACAAACATGAGCTAATCCAATGCTAAGTCTCAAAAGGAGGAGGAGGAGTCCTATTTATAGGCTAGGGGGGCGAAGGGGTACATGGGCTCAGCCCAACACGCGCACACAGGCGCTGGACGGATGATCCGGGTCCGGAGCCGGATGATCCGGGCTGGTCCGGATGGTCCGGGTGGAGGCCCGGATGAGCCGGATGCTCGGCTGGTGGAGGCGCAGGGCCGGATGTCCGGCTGGGGGTCCGGACGTCCGGGAAGGGTCCGGATGATCCGGCTTCAGGCTGGAGCTTCTGTTGTCTTTGGGGTCAATTAGCCGGATCGTCCGTGCCGGGGTCCGGATCGTCCGGGCTCTGTCCGGATCGTCCGGGCCACCGTCCGGATCGTCCGGCCATCCTGGGCCTTGGTGCTTTTCCTCTCCGTCTTCATGCATGTCTTTCGCTTCCGGTTCTCCTTGCTTCCTAGCTTCTTCACGGTGAACTCCTTGGTACCTGAGTATGCATAGCGTTTCCGTTTGAGGTAGTAACCATGTCTCATGTGAATAGGGAATTGGGAGAGGAGAGATGTCACCTCGGTTTCGAGAGCTCTTGCACGTGCTCGAGTCATAGGTCCAAGTGATGTTGTAGGGGACGTAGATGCGTCCATGGGGATGATCATGGGATGCTCCGCATCATCTCCCCCCCCCCCTTGTGAAAGATCCGACCTCGGATCGAAATCCTCATCACCATGGTACGGGGAGAGATCGGAGACGTTGAAGATGTCGCTCACGTTGTACTTGTCGCGTGGGAGGTCGATCTTGTAAGCGTTGTTGTAGCATGCTAGCACCTTGAATGGTCCGTCGGCTCGAGGGAGAAGCTTGGACTTGCGTTCGTTGGGGAAGCGGTCCTTGCGAAGGTGCAGCCACACTAGGTCTCCAATGTGGAATATCATGGGTTGCTTGTTGATGTTGAGCTTGGACGCTAGTCGTTGTACTTGGCGCTCGATGGTGTGCCTTGTATCCTCATGCATCTTCTTGATGTAGCTTGCTCGTGCACTTGCATCCATGTTAGTGCGCTCTTGTAGAGGAAGAGGTAGTATGTCCAATGGTGACAACGGGTTGAAGCCGTAGACGACCTCGAAGGGGGACTTGCCGGTAGTCGAATGTCTTGCACGGTTGTAGGCGTACTCGGCGATGGGTAGACACGCCTCCCACTCCTTGATGTTCTTCTTGATCAACACACGAAGTAGAGTGGATAGTGTCCGGTTCGTCACCTCCGTTTGGCCGTCGGTTTGAGGATGGTATGCGGATGAGAACAAGAGCTTGATTCCGAGCTTGGCGCATAGAGTCTTCCAAAAGTAACTCAAGAACTTGACGTCGCGGTCGGAGACGATTGTCTTTGGTACTCCATGGAGGCGCAATATTTCCCTACAAAAGAGATTTGCAATATGTGAAGCATCGTCTATCTTGTTGCAAGGAATGAAATGTGCCATCTTAGAAAATCGGTCCACAACAACAAACACGGAATCCTTTCCATTTTGAGTTCTAGGCAAACCAAGTACAAAATCCATACTAATGTCTTCCCATGGTTGATAAGGAATAGGAAGAGGCATGTAAAGACCATGAGATTGAGCTTTAGACTTAGCTTTGCGACATGTAGAGCATCGGTTTGTGAAGCGTGATACGTCGCGGAACATCTTTGGCCAAAAGTAGTTCTTGGAGAGCGTGGCGAAAGTCTTGTCGCGTCCAAAGTGTCCCATGAGTCCACCTCCATGAGCCTCTTGCAAAAGTAGCAAACGAAGAGAAGACTCGGGAATGCATAGTTTGTTAGCTCTCATAAGATAACCATCCTTGATGTAGTAATGTTCCCAAGATGTATGCGTCAAACATTTAGCATAATGAGGTGCAAAAGATGGATCATTGGCATACAAGTCTTTTATGTGCTCAAAGCTAATGACATTCAACTCAAGTTTAGTCACGAGCGTGCATATGCGAGAAAGTGCATCGGCAACAACATTTTCCTTACCCTTAATGTACTTGATCACATATGGGAAAGATTCGATAAGTTCACTCCATTTAGCATGCTGCTTGTTCAACTTAGTTTGACCTTTTAAGTACTTAAGCGTTTCATGATCCGTATGGATGACAAACTCATGAGGTCTAAGATAATGTTCCCAAACATGTAGTACACACACTAAAGCATACAATTCTTTGTCATATGCGGGATAGTTAAGTTGAGCACCGGAGAGTTTCTCACTAAAATATGCAATGGCTCGTTTTTCTTGCAATAAAACTCCGCCAATTCCGGTACCACTTGCATCACAATGAACCTCAAAAGTTTTGTCAAAGTTGGGCAAAGCAAGAATTGGAGCATGTGTAAGCAAAGACTTGAGCTCTTCAAAAGCGGTGGATTGCAAAGATCCCCAAACAAAAGGAGTATTCTTCTTGCTCAAAGCATGCAAAGGAGCGGCAATTGTGCTAAAATCTTTCACAAAGCGACGATAAAAACCTGCAAGACCAAGGAAACTTCGCACTTGTTGCAAATTGGTGGGTTGGGGCCAAGTTTTAATTGCTTCAATTTTAGTTTCATCAACATGGACACCCTTGGAAGAGACAACGAAACCCAAGAAAACCACTTTGTCAACACCAAATGTGCACTTTTTCATGTTGGCATAAAGACTTTCCTTGCGAAGTGTTTGCAAAACAAGCCTAACATGATCAAGATGCTCTTTCATGGTTTTGCTAAACACAAGAATATCATCGAAGTAAACCACAACAAAGATTCCAATGTAAGGTCGAAGTACATGATGCATAAGACGCACGAAAGTTCCGGGAGCTTCCGATAAACCCATAGGCATAACTAACCACTCATATAAGCCAAATTTAGTTTTGAAAGTGGTTTTCCATTCATCACCCTCGTGAATGCGTATTTGATAATAACCACTTTTAAGATCAATCTTTGAGAAAAAGTTGGCTCCACTAAGTTCATCAAGCATATCATCTAAGTGAGGAATGGGATGCCTATAGAGAACGGTGATAGCATTAATAGGTCTACAATCGGAACACAAGCGGAAACTTCCATCGGGCTTAGGCACAAGTATAACGGGAATGGCACAAGGGCTTAAGCTTTCACGTACATGACCGTTGTCGATTAGTTGTTGTACTTGCCGTTGAATCTCCTTGGTTTCTTCGGGATTGACACGGCATGGAGCTTTGTTTGGAAGTGGAGCTCCGGGGATGAGGTCGATTTGATGCTCAATGCCTCGTAGCGGAGGTAGACCCGGAGGTAGCTCATCGGGGAAAACATCTTGAAATTCCTGCAAAAGAGATTGAAACACCAAAGGTAGCTCATGAATGGTGTTAGTTTTTGGTTCTCCATCCTTGCACACAAGGACAAAGTGCATCACACTCGATGGGTTCTCACACACTTCTCTCATCTCACTTTTGGTGGCAAATAGGATGAGGTTTTTCTCTCTAGGCGAAGAGGCGCTCAAGTTTGGCTTGTGGCTCTCACTCACTTTTTGGTGGTTCACTTTCTCACTCTTCTCTCTATGGTGGGTGGCTTGCTTGTCGGCTATCACTTGACTAGGAGACATAGGTCGTAGCACATATTCCTTCCCTTTCATCTTGAAGCTATAGTGATTGGTTCGCCCATTGTGGATGACACCACGGTCGAATTGCCATGGTCGACCAAGAAGGAGTTGGCAAACGGTCATTGGGACCACATCACACTCCAAAGTGTCTTCATATGCACCGATTTTGAAAGAGACTTGGACCGTATGCTCAACTCGTATAGTGCCGGAGTCACTTAGCCATTGAACCTTGTAGGGGTGTGGGTGCTTCTTCTTGACCAATTGGAGCTTGGAGCATAGTTCTTCACTTGCCAAGTTGTGGCAACTACCTCCATCGATGATAACCTTGACGGATCGTCCATTGATGTCGGCCTTTGTGTGGAAGATGTGGCATCGTTGGTCTTCTTCTTGTTGATGTTGAAGAGTCAAAACCTTGGAGACAACGAGAGCGGGGCTCGAATCTTCATCACAAAAGACTTGATCATCTTCATCCTCGTTCACGCGCCGGTGCATGGCCACTTGCTCAAGTGCTTCCATCTCCTCTTCACTCATGGAGTCATAGGTGCCATCTTTGTTGAGAATCATGGTGCGCTTGTTCATGCATTCATAGGACTTGTGGCCTCGGCCGCCGCAAGTGAAACACTTGAAGGAGCTTGTCTTGACGGTCTCATCGGTTGGGGTAGATGATGAAGCACGCGGCTTGAAGTTGCTTGTAGTAGGAGGAAGACGACTTGAACTTGCCGAAGTTTTCTTGTAACTTGACTTGTCGTCGTTGATTGGAGAAGGCTTGGTTGATGTTGGAGGAGTTGTTGAAGCTTGGGTGTTGGAGAAGCTTGGGTGTTGGATGAGTACTTGGCGTACTTGAAGTCATCTTGCACTTGACGTTCCGCCTTTGTAGCTTGATGCACGAGCTTAATGAGGTTGGAGTAGGGTTGGAAGTCGGCGATCTTCTTGATGGCATTCAAGAATCGTGCCATTGTTTGCTCATCATCTTTCATGACATTGGCTCGAATCATGGCAATCTCCATTTCCTTGTAGTATTCTTCGACACTCTTTGTTCCTTGCTTGAGGAGTTGTAGCTTCTTGAAGAGATCGCGGTTGTAGTATGTTGGAACAAAACATGCTCGCATGACATCCTTCATTTGAGCCCAAGTGGTGATTGGAGGTTCACCTCTTGCTTGTCGGCGCTCAATTACTTGTTCCCACCATATGAGGACATAGTCTTGGAACTCTAGTGATGCCATTGCGATCTTCTTCTCTTCCTCAAAGTTGTGCAAACGAAAGATTTTGTCGACCTTCAATGCCCATGAGAGGTATTCTTCGGGATCATTGCTTCCATTGAACTTGGGCATTGTGAATTTGAGCTTGCCATAGCGTTGCTCTTCATTGTGTTGTTGGCGATGGTGATGATGACGCCCTTGACGTGGAGGGTAATCATCCTCATGTTGCTCTTGGCGTGGAGGAAGTCCATGATCAACTTGCTCTTATCGACCTTGAGGTTGAAGAGCTTGTAGAGGGGCTTGTGGAGCTTGACGTTGCACATGTGGTTGGTAGTTCCTCTCTTGGATTTCTTCTCGAAGAGCTTCCTCTTGATTGCGCCGTTCGCGATTGCGGTTGGCGATAGCTCGACTTGATGCTTGAAGGGCACGTTCCGCCTCAATAGCTTGTGCTTCTCGTTGTTGTTGTTGAAGACGTTGAGCCTCAGCGTCTTGTTGCTCTTGGTGTAGACACGCTCGTTCTTGTTCTTGTTGACGCCTTAGTCGTTGTCGTTCTTGAGCTTGAGCAAAAGCGACTTGATTTGCTTGAGGACGGGGGACTTGCTCATCGACTTGCTCTTGTGAATGCTTGTCATGTAGCAGGTTGCGGGATGCATGACGGTCTTGATGCGCGGCTCGTCGAAGAGTGTTCGATGACGGTGTACTCGAGCCGGAGAAGGAGTCCTCGGAGTGTCGACTTGAGTGGCTTCGTCTTGAGTATGACGATGTAGAATGAGGTCGGTTCACGAACAAAGCGCGGATTTCGTCCATTCTTGCATCGTTCTCTTGCTTGTGCGCGTCGAGCTTGTTGTCAAAGTAGTCTCTTGTACGTTGCTCGGAGAGTCGCAAGTCGGTGGCGAGGTTGTCGATGCGGTCGTTCATAGCTTGTTGCTCTTGATGCAATGCTCGTTGTGCACCAAAGAGGTGGCTCTTGGCGACGTATGATGACATGTCGTCGCCTTGCTCGATGAAGAGTGGGTTGGTAGAAGTACTTGGCCTATCCATCATTTCAAGCAAAATGTGAGTGGTAGAAGGAAAAGAACGAATACCAATGTACCTTTGACCGATGTTGAAAGTGAATCAAGTTCACTCAAATGCGGACAATGAAATAGCACTTTTGGTACCAATTCTTGTCGGTTCTCACACCTACACAAGTAAAAGCTTATAGTGGAGTTTGGTTAGGATGGTGGCATAAAATTGTTTGCAAGCGTTAGCTTGACTCAAAGATGTTGAAAATGATTCGCAAATTCGCAAATGTAACAAGTAGACCAAGCAAGTATGGGTACACGGAAACACACACGCAAATAGATAAGTGGGATTGTGCAATCCAAAAGTGAGCCAAAATGTGGAGACCACGAAAATGCTCTTGTTGCACAATACTAGAGAGACGCTAGCATGATTGCACAATAGGCGGATACGCAAACTTGTGCACAACCTACTAGGCAACAATGCAACTATCTCTATCCCAAGTATGCTATATGTATGGTATTTCGGTGCAATGATCCAAGATGATCCAATATGACAATCTTAATGTAGTATGATGCTATGGTTCTTGCTCATAAGCTCTTTGCTTATCTCTTTCTTTGCTTAAAAGCTTGGTTGGCTCTTTCTCTTTTGAGCTCTTTTCTTATGCAAACTTCACGAACCAAGATAGCAATTGTGTATGCTATGACAACTTTGGGACACACAAGTGGATCCCAAGATATGCACCACTATGGTATGGTATGTATGTTATGGAGTATGATCCCTAATGTGCACAAGTCACATTGCCGGCAATACTCAAGGGCTAGTCTTGATGGGTAAGTGACGCGAAATGAGGCAATGTGGGTTATCAATGCAATTGCAAGTTATGACAAAGATGTCGTCGAAGTTACCGTCCGTAGCGAAGATGAGTAGTCGACGAAGATGAGCGTTGGTTGTTGATGTCGCACCGTACCTAAATAGCTGAAACACAATAGGACACGGAGATCACAACTCAAATTATCGAACCCAAAGTCGAATGGTGGTACGGAGGTTGTGTCGTGGTATTTTGGCAGGTGGAAGTGGTGGTGTTGGAGGTGAGGGAGTATGTAGACGTAGGTGGTGGTGGTGGAGAACTGCAAAATGCAGTTTCGGCAGAGGAAGCCGGATGATCCGGGCCAGGAGCCGGATGATCCGGGCGCGTCCGGATGATCTGGGTCAAGGTCCGGATGATCCGGGCAGGTCAAACGCGGTCGGGAACTGCTCGGGATGAACTCGAAAACGGCGAGAAATTCGGCGATTCCGCGGATTTTGGATGGATTTCGAGGGGGAGAAGGTGGGGAAAAGCAAGATCCACAAGTTACACACCGAATCCACGGATCAAAATCAACAAATCTTCATCAAAGCCAACAAATCACAAAAAAATAATTGGGGGCTATTTTTGGTGGGGATATTCGGATTTAGGACGAAAACAACAAAATCAAGCTAGAAAACACGGGGTAGGGGCTCCAAAAACGTGATCAACGTGGCTCATGATACCAAGATGATGTAGGACGGAACCCTAAGTAGTCGATCTTTCACGTTTGGAGGGATCCCATGGGAGAAACACGAGAAACACGCGGAAATCACAAAGGGGAACACGAGGGAAACGAGAGAGAGAAACGCTAAACCGAACAAGAATCGATTACACGAGTGCTAGATCATCACACACATAAGGTAACACATGATCCACAATCAACAAAGGGAAAGGATACAACGGAACCGTTCTTCTCCGAGAGGAGGCCTTGATGTTCTTCCCTAAAGAGGGGTCTTGAATCCGCTTGGGGATCTTCTCCAGAGAGGTCCTGATCTCCGAGGAGAAGTATCCAAGTGGATGAGCAAAGGCTCTCACACAAACATGAGCTAATCCAATGCTAAGTCTCAAAAGGAGGAGGAGGAGTCCTATTTATAGGCTAGGGGGGCGAAGGGGTACATGGGCTCAGCCCAACACACGCACACAGGCACTGGCCGGATGATCCGGGTCCGGAGCCGGATGATCCGGCTGGTCCGGATGGTCCGGGTGGAGGCCCGGATGAGCCGGATGCTCGGCTGGTGGAGGCGCAGGGCCGGATGTCCGGCTGGGGGTCCGGACGTCCGGGCAGGGTCCGGATGATCCGGGAAGGGGTCCGGATGATCCGGCTCCAGGCTGGAGCTTCTGTTGTCTTCGGGGTCAATTAGCCGGATCGTCCGGGCCGGGGTCCGGATCGTCCGGGCCGGGGTCCGGATCGTCCGGGCTCTGTCCGGATCGTCCGGGCCACCGTCCGAATTGTCCGGCCATCCTGGGCCTTGGTGCTTTTCCTCTCCGTCTTCATGCATGTCTTCCGCTTCCGGTTCTCCTTGCTTCCTAGCTTGTTCACGGTGAACTCCTTGGTACCTGAGTATGCATAGCGTTTCCGTTTGAGGTAGTAACCATGTCTCATGTGAATCGAAAGGGAATTGGGAGAGGAGAGATGTCACCTCGGTTTTGAGAGCTCTTGCACGTGCTCGAGTCATAGGTCCAAGTGATGTTGTAGGGGACGTAGATGCGTCCATGGGGATGATCATGGGATGCTCCGCATCAAAAAATCTCCTTCAAAAACCCTATGGAAAAAATATGAGGAGATAGGTGTTTGATATGTTGCTAAAACTCCTTCAAACCCAGTGAAAAAATAAGGAGAAAATGATGCAACATATAATGATTATTGTCTCTTTTAACTCAATACAAGAAAACTCATAGAGTTTAGAGGACAATAAATATGTCACATATACTTTCTTAAAAAACCCGGTGAGGAAAACAGAAAATATGACATATGGTCTTGTGTTGATATTACCTCATTAAAAACCTTTATGAGAACCTATAAAGTAAGCTCGTGAAGGGAAAAAGAGTATAATATGATGCTTTTAACAGGAACAATTCAGGAAGATACTCCCCTGATTCTTGCATATTCCGAAGCCGTCATATACCAATTCCATGAACACGTTTCTTGGAACATAGAAGTTGGTAGAGAACTGGTGAACAAATCAGTCGTATGATTTGACTTCCAAGATATGCAATATAGTGATATTGCTTATCATGTAACCTGTTTGTATCCGGACAACACAAGAAACATTATCGTTGAGATAATGGTTGGTGGATGTAGCCATGATGTCTGTTTCGAAGACTCTTCATGACTTCATGAGAGGGCTACCACACCTAGTAGAAACACTAAGCTTGTCTACGATCTGACATAGTGGGGATCTGATCGATGTATCCAATGATATCGGTGTTCACATTTCTGTGAAACTGAAAAACCAGGACAAGATGTTTGATGCCTTGGAGATATCGAAAGATATTCTTGAGTACCAACCAATTGTGTTTGGTGGATCCAATGACATTATGGAACATTGAGTCCCAATATCTCATTTTCATCATCTCTTGGTCTAAATGGATCTTTCTCTATGTCTAGAGAATGAACTACCATGAGAGTTATGGATGGATAAGATTTGTCCACAATGAATTTCTCCAATATATTATGGATATAGACAACAAAGCATACCATGGTGTATGAATGAAGGTGCTCAATTTGTAGTAATGAGCGGTATTTTGGTTTACCCAAATCCTTCATTTTAAACTCCGTCATTTAGATGATTGCATGTGTCGTCATTGCAGACACACAAATATGGATAATCATCATTGTAGGAGTAATCCTTGTGTATAAGGATCTCACTACGTTAGTTGTCCCATATGTACCAGCAACAATAAGTCATATGGTGACTTACTGATTTTATACAATGTATGTTGCATTTTGTATTTCGATTCAGAATTGAGATTCCATCAAGAATCAATCATATATGTCTGAATCTAGTGATCCACATGGATATGTAATCACTACATCTATCAACTGCAAAGATAGATGATTTTGTACTGCCAATGATATAAGTTATCGGAAAGAGATTCCACCTCTGGAGAATAGTTGGGTATCTGCGCGTATCCATGTGCTACAATACTTGCTCCATGTTTCACCACCGTTTCCAGAAGAAAACTGGTGTAGGTATTACTTATGAATATCTTCCCATTATTGAGCAAGATTATTTCTACCTAGATTATACCCTTTGCTTGAGTTCAGTCCGAGTGTATTCATACTTTGCCATGGCCATGGTCTTTGGATCTGAATATTTGAAAGGTATGGTTTCCTTCTGCGACGTCTTAGTCGCAGTGGGGTGTCATATCTGGAGTTCGATGGCGTGTCCGGGGTGTTGTCCCGGTCTGATTCGTTCAACGGTAAGGGCATCACTTTTGGTGAGCCACCTTGGATGTCCGCAAAGCTGCATATCAGCAATGGAGCCACGTCGAGCTCGGGTGAGGATGTGATCAATCATTCTTTTCTTCGGTGGATGCTGTCGTGGTGCCGGAGGAAGGTGATGGGCGTTGGTGTCAAGCTCAGAGATGTTCTTCTATCTTTTCAGTTTTGTCATGTCGGTCCTTACGTGACTTGTACTTTAATCTTTATGATATGAATGATACACGTATTACCATGCAAAAAAAGAATATTTGAAAGGTTTTTTCAATCTAGTTGAGAAATATATGTCAACAATTATAGACTTCCGGTTATATGTGTCTCCAGAATCTATATATCAACTAGCAAAAGAGCCTGTGCGTTGCAACGGGAGAGAAAACATAACACACTTTTAACCCAACAACCATCACTCAAGACCACAATAGGTCCATCTCCTTTATTTTTGCGAGGCATCATATTTGTGTTGCCGCTTATCCTCTTTCTCACCCTCACCGACGATGGCCTCGGTGTTTACACAAAAAACGTGTTTGAATATGGTTATTAATCCTAAGGCGTCTCTCTCTCCCTCTCTCCCCCCTCTCCCTTCCTCTCTCTCTCCCTCGCTTTCTCTCACTCTTGCGATGAGAAATCTGTTGTTTTCCCCTGCGACATTTTTCACAGGTATGCATGTGTAGTTATCGATGTTTTCTTTTCCCTATATTGTTATAGTGGGGTGTTCATTTGCAATCCGGATCGACGCCGGTACAAAAGGAAAACGGATCTTAGGCTATAAATTATAAGTTTGCTCTCAAAACAATATTTAAAAAATATTTAACAGGTAAATTACCATCATATTTATATTCCACATATTTTTCTAATAAAATTTCATATATAATATGTTAAAATCGAAGTTACGATTTAAAAGATACAAATAATTTAGAAAATCATTTGTTTGACTTAAATATATTCCAAAATAATATTTAGAAATACTTAACAGGTAAAAATAATCTCATATTCATATTCTACATATTTTTCTAATCAAATTTCATATATAACATGTTCAAATTGGATTTACGGTTTAAAAGATATGGATGATTTAAAAAAACATTGTTTGACTTAAATATGATCCGCGGATGAATTACCTAAAACATCAGGGTTTTTTTAAGAAAAATGTAAAATAACGGTTCGTGTGTGACTTAAATCCGAACCGCGGGTTGATTTCAAGTAAACACAGGGACTTTTGTGTAAATATGAAAAAATGATTCGTTTTAACTTAAAACAGGACTGCGGGTTGAATTCTCTGAAATAGAGGGACTTTTCTGAAAAATGCCATGACAGACAAAAGAAACCCAATTTGCTTTATTATTAGTAAAGATAAAGATATAGAGTTGATGGAAATATCGTTACCCAAGGTGACTGCTCGCGATTTCCGAATGCGACTGAGTCGGGTATTCCGATGTCCCGGTCAATGTGTGCACTATGACCTGGGTTGGTGGAGGTTTCCCATCCCCTGGGTATACTACCCATTAGGTGTCTGTCAACGTGAAGTTGGCCTGCATTTACTGATTTAGAGGCCTTGATATCCTTGCTTGCAAGAAGCTGAATCCCGACGTACTATTGTCGTACTTCTCTTCCTATTGCTTTGAACGAGGAGTTGAGTGGTTTTAGTTCGTACCTCCACCCTTTCCGACATATTTTTTCAGGATTGTAGGATCGTATGACACCTTTATAGTCAGTAAATGAATGTGGCAGGTTATTTGCAATGAGTTGCACATCTTCTGAATGCATGGTTCAGATCTTTGAGTAGATGGAATTGAGGCAGAAATGTGTTGAACATTCCACTAATTTCCTGGCATTCTTTTGTTGGGAACATAACATGCAATTTCAAAAAAATCCCTACGCTCGCACAAGATCTATCTAGGAGATGTATAGCAACGAGAGGGGGAGAGTGTGTCCATGTACCCTCATAGAACGAAAGCGAAAGCGTTAGGTTAACGCGGTTGATGTAGTCGAACGTCTTCACGATCCAACCAATCCAAGTACCGAACGTACGGCACCTCCGTGTTCAGCACACGTTCAGTTCGATGACGTCTCTCGAACTCTTGATCCAGTAGAGGGTCGAGGAAGAGTTCAGCACGACGGCATGTTGACGGTGTTGGTGATGTGATCTGCGCAGGGCTTCGCCTAAGCACTACGACGCTATGACCGGAGGAGTAAACTATGGAGGGGGGCACCGCACACGGCTAAGAGAACAATTGATGTTTTTTGGGGTGCCCCCTGCCCACGTATATAAAGGAGGAGAGGAGGGGCGGCCGGCCTAGAGGGGGCGCACCAAGGGGGAGTCCTACTAGGACTCCTAGTCCTAGTAGGATTCCCCCTTCCTTTTCCGGAGTGGAAATGGGGGAAAGAAGTGGAGAGGGAGAAGGAAAAAGGGGGCCCGCGCCCCCACCCCTTGTCCAATTTAGATTGGGCGGGGGGGGGGGGGGGGGGCGCCACCTCCTGGCCGCTGCCTCCTCTCTCAACTAAGGCCCATGTAGGCCCATTAACTTTCCCGGTGGGTTCCGGTAACCTCCCTGTACTTCGAAAAATGCCCGAACCTCTCCAAAACTATTCCGGTGTCCGAACATAACCTTCCAATATATCAATCTTTACCTCTCAAACATTTCGAGACTCCTCGTCATGTCCTTGATCTCATCCGGGACTCCGAACAAACTTCGGTCACCAAAACACACAACTCATAATACAAATCGTCATCGAACGTTAAGCGTGCGGACCCTATGGGTTCAAGAACTATGTAGACATGATCGAGACACATCTCCGATCAATAACCAATAGTGGAACCTGGATGCTCATATTGGCTCCTACATATTCTACGAAGATCTTTATCGGTCAAACCGCACAACAACATACGTTTTTCCCTTTGTCATCGGTATGTTACTTGCCCGAGATTCGATCGTCGGTATCTTCATACCTAGTTCAATCTCGTTACCGGCAAGTCTCTTTACTCATTCCATAATGCAGCATCCCGTAACTAACTCATTAGTCACATTGCTTGCAAGGCTTATAGTGATGAGCATTACCGAGAGGGCCCAGAGATACTCTCCGATACACGGAGTGACAAATCCTAATCTCGATCTATGCCAACTCAACAAACACCTTCAGAGACACCTGTAGAGCATCTTTATAATCACCCAGTTATGTTGTGACGTTTGATAGCACACAAGGTGTTCCTCCGGTATTTGGGAGTTGCATAATCTCATAGTCAGAGGAACATGTATAAGTCATGAAGAAAGCAATAGCAATAAAACTTAACGATCATTATGCTAAGCTAACGGATGGGTCTTGTCCATCACATCATTCACTAATGATGTGATCCCGTTCATCAAATGACTACACATGTCTATGGTAAGGAAACATAACCATCTTTGATTAACGAGCTAGTCAAGTAGAGGCATACTAGGGACACTTTGTTTTGTCTATGTATTCACACATGTACTAAGTTTCCGGTTAATACAATTCTAGCATGAATAGTAAACATTTATCATGATATAAGGAAATATAAATAACAACTTTATTATTGCCTCTAGGGCATATTGTCAGGACCCCGACTCGATGTCACATCGATCTAGCCGGTAACACCTCATATCACCTTGCGGCCTCACGCACGGTATCCCCACGGGTGTCGCCTTACCTTTGCCCGGGACCGTTTGCGCATTTTGGCTCACGTATATGATAGTGTCGCTAGCATCCATATGATAAAGAGCCCGGGCTGACATGACTAGTCGTAAACCCAAAGTGGCACAGACTTACAGGGACAGGCATCCATGACCCAGCTTCGAACGTGTCGGTCATCAGCAAATGGGTCCGGGCTGTAGCACTGGGCTAGCAGGACTCCGGTAAACCGGGCTGTAGCGGGCTAGCAGGACTCCGGTACTCAAAGCGTGACATTTCCCCGAAGGGACAGACACAAGAACGAAGAAGGACACATGCCGGCCAGCCTAAGTGTTCCAGAGCAGTAGCAAGCTACCATGGCTCAGCGGTAACACTAGGAGACATTTCCCGGTAAGAGAGGCTACTAAAGATAAACAACTAGATAGTCAGATCCCACACATACCAAGCATTTCAATCATACACACAATATGCTCGATATGTGCAAATACAACGAAGCATCACAACATGACTCTACGACACAAGTACTTTATTTAAGGCTCAGAGGGCCATACATAACATACACAAAGGTACGGGTCTCACGACCCAACATACAAGTCATACAGTCATACAAACCAGCAGCGGAAGTAACTTGTCTGAGTACAGACAACTAGTAAAATAAAAGAGGCTTGGAAAGCCTAGCTATACTACGTGGTCCTTCACAAGCTCAGGGTCACCACCTGGGTCTTTAGCCTACTCGTTGATGTCAACGTCTACATAGAACCCATCAGAAGGGGTTGCAGCGTCTTCTGTAAAAAATGTAAATTATAGCAACATGAGTACAAAGGTACTCAGCAAGACTTACATCAGATCCTACATACATGCTTAGTATCAAGAAGGGTTGGTGGAGTTATTGCAGCAAGCCAGCTTTGACTCTTGGCTAGGCTATCCTACGATACTCCAACTTGAAATGGTTTTGCGCACACGAGTCCACTACTCACCACTTCAATACACTACCGAGGATCCACCTCCGTCTTCCTACGGAAGAGCCATCCTCGGCACTCACACTTATCTTGAGGCTTTTAACAGTTTCCATTTACTTGTCTATGAACTGTATAGGCAACCAAGTAGTCCTTTACCCCGGACGCGGCTATTCGAATAGATTATGATAACCCTGCAGGGGTGTACTTCTTCATACATGTTTCCACCACTTAGCGTCTGCACACGACATGTGCTCGGCAGACTTCAAGCGAAAGCCGACGTGGGTGTAGACCACGACCTACCTAAACACTTAAGCCTCTAGTCCAGGTTTATCGCCTATTCAGGTTCCATCCGCAGGGAGTCCGGCCGGGGTTTCCCATACGGCCCCGAACGATGTGAACAGGGTTCCCGAGATACCTAACGGGTATTCGGTACACCGTGCCACGTACCTACCGCATCACAGCCCACCCCTACGGTCAGCGCTGTCCACGGCCTCCAGTAGGCTACAAACACCAGAAACTACTTGCAACTCCTGGACAGAGAGCTAGGGTGAATAAGAAGTCGAGCGGGGTCATATTTCAGGGCCCAATGCATGGTAGTAGCTGTATCTTAAATCACGCATACAGATCTCAGTGCTTAAGGTCGGCTTCAATGAAACAACCCACCATGTACTCCTACATGGCCTCTCATCGATACCTTTACCAAATCGTGTTCACCACACCACTCTCATTACCGACATAATCATTTCACTCTAGCCATCACCCAGATGAACCAGACCTGACACGACTCTAAGCATAGCAGGCATAGAAAGGTAGGAACAACACATACATATGGCTCAATCAACTCCTACACATGCTAGTGGGTTTCATCTAGTTACTGTGGCAATGACAGGTCATGCAGAGGAAATGGGTTCAACTACCGTAGCACACAGCAGTTTGAAACGCGTTGTCTTAATGCAGTAAAAGAGAGCAGGAGCGAGAACATGGGATTGTATCGATATGATCAAATGGTTGGTTGCTTGCCTGATGGTTCGATGCACTGATACGGTTCTTCGTTAGGGTAATCACGGTACTCCTCGGAGGCAGAACCTGTCGCAAGGACACCGATACACAACCATCACCAAACAATGTGCAACAATATGATGCATGCATGAAACATGGCAATATGAGTGTGTTGGGCTAATGCAACTAAAACCAGAAGGGCTTGAACAAATTTGAATCAAGGATTCAAATTTCAAACTCAAACATGGCCTTTTAAAGTGCTTTTCCTTGTTCTGCTTAAAACATCAATTTAACTTGTTTGATCATGCATGAAAATAGTACAGATGGATAGATTGGATTTTTCTGATCATTTTTCATATATAATTTGTCCAATTTGGAGTTACAGAATAAAAGTTATGAATTTTTGAAGTTTAAATAATATTCTGGAATTTCCTGATTTAAATTAAATCCAGAAATTATAGTTATTGCGCCAGCATGACGTCATCATGACGTCAGTGGTCAACTGCGGTTGGCTGAGGTCAAACCTGACGTGTGGGGCCCACACGTCAGTGACAGGGGGGTTAAACAGGGTTAAATTAATCCTAATTACTAATTAGTGGCGCTGGGGCCCACTGGTCAGTGTCAGGGGGTTAACTAACAGTGGTTAGCGCTAATCTTAATTAGCTACAGGGCTGGGCCCACCTGTCAGGGACTCAGGGGGGTCCTGTCGTGGTCAAGGTGGGTCAAACCCACCGGCGACGTGACGCCGGCGAGGCCCGAGACGGCGGCGCGATGCGGGATCGCGCTACAGGGCACGGGCGAGGCCGTTCTTGGGCTCGTTGGAGAGCTCTTGCTCCCGCGCGTCGAACGGTGGTGGTGGCCGAGCCTGGGGTGGCCGGTACCGTCGACGGCGAGCTCGTGAGCGGCGGCCGGAGTTCGGGTGTGGTCGGAGTCAGCGTTGCAGGGTGTTTGGGGAGGCGTTGGTGCGTGCTGCGTGCTCCTAGTGAGGCGTGGAGCACGATAGTGTGCTCGGTTGGGTGCTACGGTGACCGTGGCCACGACGGCGACATCGCCGGCGGCGTGGAGCTCTCGGCCAAGGTGGGGCTAAGGCCTAGAGGTCGAAAGAGACCCGGGAAGAAGGGGGAAACGACTCGGGGGCTCACCGCGGTTGCAGTGGGCGTCGAAGCGGGCTCGGAGACGCGCTGGAGACGGCGAATTCGTCGGCGATGATGGTCGGAGCCCGAAGAGGGGAACGGCAACGTGGCGGCGATGCAGGGCTTCCGGAGGCCCGTGGAGCGGTGGGGAAGAAGAGGGGGTTGTGGCGGAGC
>NC_041389.1:115587528-115605587 GCF_002162155.2 Triticum dicoccoides
GCGGAGCTTCTGAGCTAGTCGGGGGAGCGAGGGGTGGCCGGAGACGGCTGCTAAGGCGAACGGCGGCGACGGTGGTGTTCGGCCGTGTGAGAGAGAGAGCGAGGGAGAGGAGGGGAGAGCCGGGGGAGAGTGAGAGAGAGCAGGGGGGAGGCGTGGTGGCGTCCAGGGCATCGAGGCGAGGAGGGGAGGGCAGGCAGGCAGGGAGAGAGGTGGCGTGGCGCGGTGGCGCGCGCGCGCCGGCCACACTCCCCTCCCTCTGTCGGGACGAAGACGACAGAGGAGGGAGGCGGCTGGGCCGCCTGCTGGCTGGGCCGGCCAGCTGGATGGGCTGCACAGGGAGGAGCCCAGGTAAGCTTCTCCCTTTTATTTTTTTTCTGTTTTCTAATTTCTGACATTTGTTTTGATTTAAATAATATATTAAATCATTTATTTAACTTATGCCAATTTTTGCAGGGGCTAGATATATTATTCCAGAGCTCCTTTATAATTGGCATAATATTTGGACATATGTTTATATATATAGAAATATATTTCCAAAGCAAATATTTATGCATTAATTCCAAATGCCCAAAATAAATGTCCATGAGCCACTAAAAATATTGGTTTGATTTTTATCTCTGTCCAATATTTTCAGAGATCAACATGAGCATTTTCTTGGACCCTTTTGGAGAAATTTTTATTTGGGTCATTTTCAGAAATGATTCTGAGGGTTTCACAAATCCCCATTTCAAATTAAATGGAATTTTAAACATGATGCACACACTCTAATGCATGACTAGCTAGGGTGTGACACATATTTCCTTTAGTCTCCCACTTGCACTAGAGTCAATAATCTAGATTACATAGTAATGATTCTAACACCCATGGAGTCTTGGTGCTGATCATATTTTGCTCGTGGAAGAGGCTTAGTCAACGGGTCTGCAACATTTAGATCTGTATGTATCTTGCAAATCTCTATGTCTCCCTCCTTGACTTGATCGCGGATGGAATTGAAGCGTCTCTTGATGTGTTTGGTTCTTTTGTGAAATCTGGATTCCTTCGCCAAGGTGATTGCTCCAGTATTGTCACAAAAGGTTTTCATTGGACCCAATGCACTAGGTATCAAACCTAGATCAGATATGAACTCCTTCATCCAGACTCTTTCATTTGCTGCTTCCGAAGCAGCTATGTACTCCGCTTCACACGTAGATCCTGCCACGATGCTCTGCTTGGAACCGCACCAACTGACAGCTCCACTATTCAATATAAATACGTATTCGGTTTGCGACTTAGAGTCATCCGGATCAGTGTCAAAGCTTGCATCAACGTAACCATTTACGACAAGCTCTTTGTCACCTCCATAACCGAGAAACATATCCTTAGTCCTTTTCAGGTATTTCAGGATGTTCTTGGCCGCTGTCCAGTGATCTCCTGGATTACTTTCGTACATCCCTGCTAAACTTATAGCAAGGCAAACATCAGGTCTGGTACACAGCATTGCATACATGATAGAACCTATGGCTGAGGCATAGGGAATGACTTTCATTTTCTCTCTATCTTCTACAGTGGTCGGGCATTGAGTCTGACTCAACTTGACACCTTGTAACACATGCAAGAACCCTTTCTTTGACTGATCCATTTTGAACTTCTTCAAAACTTTATCAAGGTATGTGCTTTGTGAAAGTCCAATTAAGCGTCTTGATCTATCCCTATAGATCTTGATGCCCAATATATAAGCAGCTTCACCGAGGTCTTTCATTGAGAAATTCTTATTCAAGTATCCTTTTATGCTATCCAGAAATTCTGTATTATATCTAATCAACAATATGTCATCCACATATAATATTAGAAATGCTACAGAGGTCCCACTCACTTTCTTGTAAATACAGGCTTCTCCAAAAGTCTGTATAAAACCATATGCTTTGATCACATTATCAAAGCGTATATTCCAACTCCGAGAGGCTTGCACTAGTTCATAAATGGATCGCTGGAGCTTGCACACTTTGTTAGCACATGGATACAGAAGACTCCAAGATGGGATCTCGTGGATACAGAAGGTTGCGGCGGTGGAATTAGGTTTTCGTGGTATGTTCTGATGTTCTCGGGGTACGTGGGTATATATAGGAGGAAGAAGTAGGTCGGTGGCCGCCCGAGGGGCCCACGAGATAGGGGCGCGCCTAGTAGGGGTGGCGCGCCCTCCACCCTCGTGGCCGCCTCGGCTGCTTCTTGACTTGCACTCCAAGTCCTCTGGATCACGTTCATTCCAAAAATCACGCTCCCGAAGGTTTCACTCCGTTTGGACTCCGTTTGATATTCCTTTTCTTCGAAACACTGAAATAGGCACAAAAAAACAACAATACGAGCTGGGCCTCCGGTTAGTAGGTTAGTCCCAAAAATGATATAAATGTGTAAAGTAAAGCCCATAAACATCCAAAACGGGTAATATAATAGCATGGAACAATCAAAAATTATAGATACATTGGAGACGTATCAAGCATCCCCAAGCTTAACTCCTGCTCGTCCTCGAGTAGGTAAATGATAAAAATAGAATTTTTGATGTGGAATGCTACCTAGCATAGTTCTCAATGTAATTTTCTTTATTGTGGCATGAATGTTCAGATCCAAATGATTCAAAATAAAAGTTCATATTGACATAATACTTCAAGCATACTAATCAAGCAATCATGTCTTCTCAAAATAACATGGCTAAAGAAAGTTATCCCTACAAAATCATATAGTCTGGCTATTGCTCTATCTTCATCACACAAAGTATTTAATCATGCACAACCCCGATGACAAGCCAAGCAATTGTTTCATACTTTAGTAATCTCAAACTTTTTCAACTTTCACACAATACATGAGCGTGAGCCATGGACATAGCACTATATGTGGAATAGAATGGTGGTTGTGGAGAAGACAAAAAGGACAAGATAGTCTCACATCAACTAGGCGTATCAACGGGCTATGGAGATTCCCATTAATAGATATCAATGTGAGTGAGTAGGGATTGCCATGCAACAGATGCACTAGAGCTATAAATGTATGAAAGCTCAATAAAATAAACTAAGTGGGTGTGCATCCAACTCGCTTGCTCACGAAGACCTAGGGCAATTTTGAGGAAGCCCACCATTGGAATATACAAGCCAAGTTCTATAATGAAAAATTCCCACTAGTATATGAAAATGACAACATAGGAGACTCTCTATCATGAAGATCATGGTGCTACTTTGAAGCACAAGTGTGGTAAAAGGATAGTAGCATTGTCCCTTCTCTCTTTTTCTCTCATTTCGTTTTTTTTCTTTTTTCTTTTTTTCTTTTTTTCTTTTTTTTTCTTTGGCCTTTCTTTTTTTCTTATTTTCTTTAGTCCGAAGTCTCATCCTGACTTGTGGGGGAATCATAGTCTCCATCATCCTTTCCTCACTGGGACAATGCTCTAATAATGAAGATCATCACACTTTTATTTACTTACAACTCAAGATTACAACTCAAAACTAGAACAAGATATGACTCTATATGAATGCCTCCGGCGGTGTACCGGGATATGCAATGAATCAAGAGTGACATGTATGAAAATTATGAAGGTGGCCTTGCCACAAATACGATGTCAACTACATGATCATGCAAAGAGCAATATGACAATGATGAAGCATGTCATAATAAGCGGAACGGTGGAAAGTTGCATGGCAATATATCTCGGTATGGCTATGGAAATGCCATAATAGGTAGGTATGGTGGCTGTTTTGAGGAAGGTATATGGTAGGTGTATGGTACCGGCGAAAGTTGCGCGGTACAAGAGAGGCTAGCAATGGTGGAAGGGTGAGAGTGCGTATAATGCATGGACTCAACATTAGTCAAAAGAACTCATATACTTATTGCAAAAATCTACAAGTTATCAAAAACAAAGTATTACACACATGCTCCTAGGGGGATAGATTGGTAGGAAAAGACCATCGCTCGTCCCCAACCGCCACTCATAAGGAAGACAATCAATAAATAAAATTGTGCTCCAACTTCATCACAAAGCGGTTCACCATACGTGCATGCTACGGGAATCACAAACTTCAACACAAGCATTCTTTAAATTCATAATCACCCAAACTTTTAATATCACTACCTCCATATCTCAAAACAATTATCAAGTATCAAATTGATCATAGCATCCAATTCACTTTCTATGATAGTTTTTATTATACCCAACTTGGATGCCTACCATTCTAGGACCAATTTTATAATCATAGCAAATACCATGCTGTTCTAAGAGACTCTCAAAATAATATAAGTGAAGCATGAGAGATCAACAATTTCTTCAAAATTAAGCCACCGCCGTGCTCTAAAAGATATAAGTGAAGCACTAGAGCAAAAACTATCTAGCTCAAAAGATATAAGTGAAGCACATAGAGTATTCTAATAAATTCTAATCAAGTGGGCTTCTCCCAAAGGTGTGTACAGCAAGGATGATTCTGGAAAACTAAAAAGCAAAAACTAATATCATACAAGACGCTCCAAGCAAAACACATATCGTGTGGCGAATAAAAATATAGCTCCAAGTAAAGTTACCGATAAACGAAGACGAAAGAGGGGATGCCTTCCGGGGGCATCCCCAAGCTTAGGCTTTTGGCTATTCTTGAATATCTTGGGGTGCCATGGGAATCCCCAAGCTTAGGCTTTTTCCACTCCTTATTCCATAGTCCATCAAATCTTTACCCAAAACTTGAAAACTTCACAACACAAAACTCATCAGGAAATCTCATAAGCTCCGTTAGTGAAAGAAAGAAAAACCACCACATAAGGTACTGTAATGAACTCACTCTTTATTTATATTGGTGTTAAACCTACTGTATTCCAAGTTCTCTATGGTTCATACCACTTAATACTAGCCATAGATGCATCAAAATAAGCAAACAACACACGAAAAACAGAATCTGTCAAAAACAGAGCAGCATGTAGCAATCTGTAGCCCTCGAATACTTCTGGAACTCTAAAAATCCTACCAACATAGGAAGTCCTGGGAAATTTTTCTATTGATCTACAGAAAAAAGAATTAACGCAAAAGCACGTTTCTGTGATTTAACAAAACTAATTTGGTGCGCGCAAAGTTTCTATTTTTCAGCAAAATCAAATTAACTATCACCATGGGTTTTCCTATAGGTTCTACTTGGCACAAACACTAATTAAAACTTAAAAACACATATAAACAGAAGGTAGATGCAAAATTTATTACTAAACAGGAACAAAAACAAAAAACACAAATAAAATTGGGTTGCCTCCCAACTAGCGCTATCGTTTAACGCCCCTAGCTAGGCATAAAAGCGAGGATAGATCTAAGTAGTGCCATCTTTGGCACTCAATTCATAAGTAGCCCGCATGATAGATTCATAAGGTAATTTAATTTTCTTTCTTGGAAAGCGCTCCATGCCTTTCCTTAATGGAAATTGGAATCTAATATTCCCTTCCTTCATATCAATAATCGCGCCAATCGTTCTAAGGAAAGGTCTACCAAGAATAATAGGCAAGAAAGATTGCAATCTATATCAAGAACGATAAAATCTACGTGCACCAAATTTCTTTCTGCAACAATGAGAACAACATTGATCCTTCCCATTGGCTTTTTAATGGTGGAATCTGCAAGGTGCAAATTTAAAGAACAATCATCAAGATCATGGAAACCTAGAATATCACATAAAGTTTTCGGAATCGTGGAAACACTAGCACCCAAATAAAAATAAAGCATAACACTCACAATCTTTAATTTTAATCTTTATAGTAGGTTCCCACTCATCATTAAGTTTTCTCGGTATAGAAACTTCCATATTAAGTTTTTCATCATAAGATTGCATCAAGGCATCAACAATATGTTTGGTAAAAGCTTTATTTTGACTATAAGCATGAGGAGAATTCACAACGGATTGCAACAAGGAAATACAACTTTCTAAAGAACAATTATCATAATCAAATTCCTTGAAATCCAAGATAGTGGGTTCAATGCTATTTAAAGTTTTGACCCCTCCAATCCCACTTTTACCAAATTTAGCATCAAGATCTAAAAACTCCGAATTATTGGGACGCCTTTTAATTAAAGTTGACTCATCTCCAGTCCCATCATTATTAAGATTCATATTGCAAAACAAAGATCTAATAGGGGACACATTAATAACTTTAAGATCTTCATCATTATTTTCATGGAAACTAGAAGAACACGCCTTTACAAAGCAATCTTTCTTAGCACACAATCTAGCGATTCTCTCTTTGCACTCATTAATGGAAATTCTCATGGCTTTGAGAGACTAATTGGTATCATGCTTAGGAGGAGTAGATCTAAGTTTTAGAGAATCAACATCAAGCAAAAGTCTATCAACGTTCCTAGCCAAATCATCAACTTTGAGCAATTTTTTTCAAGCAAGGCATTAAAATTCTTTTGAGAAATCATAAATTCTTTCACACTATTCTCAAAATCAGAGGGCATCTTATTAAAATTACCATAAGAATTATTGTAGGAATTTCCATAATTATTAGAGGAGTTACTAGGGAACGGTCTAGGATTAAAGTTTCCTCTATAAGCATTGTTTTCGAAACTATTCGTACCAACAAAATTCACATCCATAGATTCATTATTATTCTCAATCAAAGTAGACAAAGGCATATCATTGGGATCAATAGGGGCACTCTTAGTAGCAAACAATTTCATAAGTTCATCCATCTTTCCACTCAAAACATTAATTTCTTCTATATCATGCACTTTTTTACTAGTAGATCTTTCGGTGTGCCATTGAGAATAATTAGCCATAATATTATCAAGGAGTTTTGTAGCATCTCCTAAAGTGATTTCCATAAACGTGCCTCCCGCGGCCGAATCTAAAAGATTTCTAGAAGCAAAATTCAATCCAGCATAAATTTTTTGTATGATCATCCATGAATTCAAACCATGAGTAGGGCAATTGTGAATCATCAATTTCATTCTTTCCCAAGATTGGGCAACATGCTCATGATCAAGTTGTTTAAAATTCATAATATCGTTCCTAAGAGTGATGATCTTAGCGGGAGGAAAATACTTAGAGATAAAAGCATCTTTGCACTTGTTCCAAGAATCAATGCTATTTTTAGGCAAAGATGAAAACCAAACTTTAGCACGATCTCTAAGGGAAAATGGAAATTACTTCAATTTAACAATATCATTATCCGTATCTTTCTTGTTTTGCATATCACACAAATCAACAAAGTTGTTTAGATGAGTAGCGGCATCTTCACTAGGAAGGTCGGCGAATTGATCTTTCATAACAAGATTCAACAAAGCAGTATTGATTTCACAAGACTCAACATCATTAAGAGGAGAAATCGGAGTACTAAGGAAATCATTATTATTGGTATTGAAGAAATCACACAATTTGGTATTATCTTGCGCCATGGCGACAAGTAATCCAACGCACAAGCAAATAGAAAAAGGCAAGCGAAAAAGAAAGAGGAGATTGGGAAAGAGAGGGCGAATAAAACGGCAAGGGTGAAGTGGGGGAGAGGAAAACGAGAGGCAAATGGCAAATAATATAAATGCGAGGGAGATGAGTTTGTGATGGGTACTTGGTATGTCTTGACTTGAGCGAAGACCTCCCTGGCAATGGCGCTAGAAATCCTTCTTGCTACGTCTTGAGCTTGCGTTGGGTTTCCTTGAAGAGGAAAGGGTGATACAGCAATAGTAGCGTAAGTATTTCCCTCCGTTTTTTAGAACCAAGGTATCAATCTAGTAGGAGGCTCCTCAAAAGTCCCATGCACCTACACAAACAAACAAAGAACACGCAACCAATGCAATAAAGGGGTTGTCAATCCCTTCACGGCCACTTGCGAAAGTGAGATCTGGTAGAGATAGTATGATAAGATAAATATATTTTTGGTATTTTATAATATAGATTGGAAAAGTAAGATGCAAATAAAAGTAGATGGAAAGCTTATATGATAAAAGATAGACCCGGGGGCCATAGGTTTCACTAGTGGCTTCTCTCAAGATAGCATAAGTATTACGGTGGGTGAACAAATTACTGTCGAGAAATTGATAGAAAAGCGAATAATTATGAGATTATCTAGGCATGATCATGTGTATAGGCATCACGTCCGTGACAAGTAGACCGACTCCTGCCTGCATCTACTACTATTACTCCACACATCGACCGCTATCCAGCATGTATCTAGAGTATTAAGTTCATAAAGAACAGAGTAACGCATTAAGAAAGATGACATGATGTAGAGGGATAAACTCATGCAATATGATATAAACCCCATATTTTTATCCTCGATGGCAACAATACAATACGTGCCTTGCTGCCCCTATTGTCACTGGGAAAGGACACCACAAGATTGATCCCAAAGCTAAGCACTTCTCCCATTGCAAGAAAGATCAATCTAGTAGGACAAACCAAACTGATAATTCGAAGAGACTTGCAAAGATAACTCAATCATACATAAAAAAATTCAGAAGAGATTCAAATATTTCTCATAGATAAACTTGATCATAAACCCACAATTCATCGGATCTCGACAAACACACCGCAAAAAGAGTTACATCGAAAAGATCTCCAAGAAGATCGAGGAGAACATGGTATTGAGATCCAAAAAGAGAGAAGAAGCCCTCTAGCTAATAACTATGTACCCGAAGGTCTGTGGTAAACTAATCACAACTCATCGGAGGGGCTATGGTGTTGATGTAGAAGCCGTCCGTGGTCGATTCCCCCTCCGGCGGAGCACCAACGAAGGCTCCAAGATGGGATCTCACGGATACAGAAGGTTGCGGAGGTGGAATTAGGTTTTCGTGGTCTGTTCTGATGTTCTCGGGGTACGTGGGTATATATAGGAGGAAGAAGTAGGTCGGTGGCCGCCCGAGGGGCCCATGAGATAGGGAGGCGCGCCCAGTAGGTGTGGGCGCGTCCTCCACCCTCGTGGCCGCCTCGGTTGCTTCTTGACTTGCACTTCAAGTCCTCTAGATCACGTTCGTTCCAAAAATCATGCTCCCAAAGGTTTCACTCCGTTTGGACTCCGTTTGATATTCCTTTTCTTCGAAACACTGAAATAGGCAAAAAACAGCAATACGGGCTGGGCCTCCGGTTAGTAGGTTAGTCCCAAAAATGATATAAATGTGTAAATTAAAGCCTATAAACATCCAAAACGGGTAATATAATAGCATGGAACAATCAAAAATTATAGATACATTGGAGACGTATCATGGCTCGGCCGGAAAGATTGAGAAACTTGGTTTTCTAATTCATGTAAATCCAAAACACACCTGAAAATCATGAAACTTGGCATGGTGTCATGACATGGCACCAACATGGTGCGGTAAATTTTTTGGCCGAATTGGGACAAGCTTTCGTATAAACTACTTGCAAACTGGAGCTTCTTTCAAGAAGGCTTGTGGTTCCGAGAGGGAACGTGTCACCTCCGTGTGCGAAACGACATACGTACACTGCCTTCTCCCGCCTTAATTTTTTTGCAAGGGCAGATTAGACCAAATAGAAGTATCATGCTAAATTTTGGAATTATTCCGGGTTTGTTTGGACTTTTTTATACATTAATTGAATTTCCGGGCATTTAATGTGCACAATTCAAATTTGAACTATAAGCACATGCTCTAGTGCACCAAAGTTGCTTGAAAAATCACTTGTGTGTCCTTGGGTGAATTTCTAGGTCCCATGCAAGAAATTGGAATGAAATTCAAACATCTAGGCGTCGTGGCTCGGTCGGAAAGATTGAGAAACTTAGTTTTTTAATTCATGTAAATCCAAAACACGCCTGAAAATCATGAAACTTGGCATGGTGTCATGACATTGCACCAACATGCTGCGGTAATTTTTTTGGCCGAACTGGGACAAGCTTTGATATAAGCTTCTTGCGAACCGGAGCTTCTCTCAAGAAGTCTCATGGTTCCGAGAGGGAACGTGTCACCTCCGTGTGCAAAATGATATACGTACACTGCCTTCTCCCGCCTTAATTTGTTTACGCAGACAGATTAGACCAAATAGAAGTATCGTGCTAAATTTTGGAATTATTCCGAGTTTGGTTGGCTTTTTTATACATTAATTGAATTTCACGGCATTTAATGTGCATAATTCAAACTTGAACTACAAGCACATGCTCCAGTGCACCAAAGTTGGTTGAAAAATCACATGTGTGTCCTTGGATAAATTTCTAGGTCCCATGCAAGAAATGAGAATGAAATTCAAACATCTGGGCATCGTGGCTCGGTCAGAAAGATTGAGAAACTTAGTTTTTTAATTCATGTAAATCCAAAACACGCCTGAAAATCATGAAACTTGGCATGGTGTCATGACATGGCACCAACATGCTGCGGTAATTTTTTTGCCCGAATTGGGAGAAGCTTTGGTATAAGCTTCTTACAAACCAGAGCTTCTCTCAAGAAGTCGCGTGGTTCCGAGACGGAACGTGTCACCTTCGTGTGTGAAACGATATACGTACACTGACTTCTCCCGCCTTAATTTGTTTACACAGGCAGATTAGACCAAATAGAAGTATCATGCTAAATTTGGGAATTATTTCGGGTTCGGTTGGCTTTTTTATACATCAATTGAATTTCTTGGCATTTAATGTGCATAATTCAAATTTGAACTACAAGCACATGCTCCAGTGCACCAAAGTTGGTTGAAAAATCACATGTGTGTCCTTAGGTGAATTTGTAGGTCTCATGCGAGAAATGGGAATGAAATTCAAACATCTGGGTGTCGTGGCTCGGTCGGAAAGATTGAGAAACTTGGTTTTTTAATTCATGTAAATCCAAAACACGCCGGAAAATCGTGAAACTTGGCATGGTGTCATGACATGGCACCAACATGCTGCGGTAAATTTTTTGGCCAAATTGGGACAAGCTTTCGTATAAGCTTCTTGCAAACCAGAGCTTATCTCAAGAAGGCTCATGGTTCCGAGAGGGAAGTGTCACCTTCGTGTGCAAAACGACATATATACACTGCCTTCTCCCGCCTTAATTTGTTTACATAGGAAGATTAGACCAAATAGAAGTATCGTGCTAAATTTTGGAATTATTCCGGGTTTGTTTGGCCTTTTTTATACATTAATTGAATTTCTGGGCATTTAATGTGCATAATTCAAATTTGAACTACAAGCACATGCTCCAGTGCACCAAAGTTGGTTGAAAAATCACATGTGTATCCTTGGGTGAATTTCTAGGTCCCATGCAAGAAATGAGAATGAAATTCAAACATCTGGGCGTCGTGGCTCAGCGGAAAGATTGAGAAACTTTGTTTTTTAATTCCTGTAAATCCAAAACACGCCTGAAAATCATGAAACTTGGCATGGTGTCATGACATGGCACCAATATGTTGTGGTAATTTTTCTGTCTGATTTGCGAAGGCGCACACATTAAAAATCAACAAAGTCATTTTGGAACAAGTGTTGTCATGTTAGAAATCGGAAATACAACTATTATTGGAACCATGGGCGTTCTACTTACCAATTACGTGCCACCACGCGTCCTTTTTTATTGGCTAGGAGGTGTCGTGTGGGGTAGCTATTTGAGTACGGGAGACGTGCGATCAGACCCCTGCGTGTGCTCATCGGAAGGAGAGCCCTTTGACCTCTATCCCCCGCACACCTCCCTCCCAACGTCTCCGTTAATGGCGCCCGAGCCCCTGTTTCACGGCGTGGCTATGTCTCACTGGACTGAGATTTAAGAGAGAAAAATAAAAATCTAAAAAGAAAGTCTTGCACGGATCTTGACCTATATAGCATCGACTGTGACTTATGGCAAGCATGATGAATATAGGACGATGATAGTGGATAATAATTGTTACATATTTAGGAACATAATTTAAAAAGCCACATGCGGCAACGTCCGAAATACACAAGGGCAAAAGAAGAAGGAAGACAACGATCTTGCTCGTTAATGTCTACTTTCTTGATGCGTTGCTACAGGCTGCGGGAACTAGTCTCCGCGGCGAGCGATGATGAGCTCTTTCCTATCCTCAATATGCTTCTTGAGAGCATCCACGGATTCCTCAACCAGCCTTTTGCGCTTCATGCACAACACAACATTCTCGTCCATAAGTTTCTCGACGATGACGCTGGTCCTCTTCAACAAGGCACATGTCTCCTCCTGCTGCTCCGCACTTCCGACGATCTTCACCCTCAGCAGGTCACGCTCGGCCTGGAGCTTCTCATTGATCTCCCTTAGTTGCCGGATGATGCCGGTAGCCTGTTCAAACGAGGCTTTCATATCATCCTGCAACCTCGCCCAGCCAGAGATCTGATCCATCTAGCTATGGACGATTGCATGCATGCGCCTATAAGAGTCCTCGCCTGCCCGCCAGACATTTTTCCAGGACGCCACAGTGCGGGAGGACATCTCTGCTGCTTCTGCAGCGTGGCCAGACATCTCTGCTACTTCCGCGGCGCGGCCGCACCAGTCTAATGCATCGACGGTGCGGCGGGACCTCTGTGCTGCTTCGGAGGTGCGACGAGACCTCTGTGCTGCTAGGGCCGTGCGGCGGGACATGTCGGCTGCTTTCACAACAAGGTGGGACATCTCTCGTGCTTCCGCTTCCATGCTCGCCTCTCCCTGGTGGCAATCTCTCGACCCAGAACTCACGTTGGCCATGGCGGACGGAAGGGAACGATGATGAATGACTTGTTTGTTTTTGTTGGATGAGGAGTTGAGGAGGAATGTGCAGTCTTCTTGGACTAGTAGTATTTATAACCAAGTACTAATACACTCCTAAGTGGGAAACCGTTGAGGTTTTGATCGGTGTGAACAGGTTTGCAATTTGGAAGGTGATGGGACACAGGCTCAAAATTTATTGACGGTTCTATAATTTCTAAGTGCGGCACTATTCTCGGACGGAGTAACGTGGGCATGCTTTCTCGGCCGCATATGTGGCGTTTGGTGCACCGCAATAAGCAATGTCAGCACACGTCTTGTTCCAAGAACCATGCACGCTCGTTATTACCATCACACACACTTCTTTTAATTAGAATGTGTGCCCATCTAGCGCACACACGTTGATCTGTCTAACTGTTTCTGTTTTTTTGTGGCTAATTGCAAACAGTTCATCCGTGTGAAGTGTATGCCATCAATCACACATACCTTTGATCTTCTTGACCGTTTCTGTTCTGTTGCCTAATCGCAAACAGTTAATCCTTCTGAAGCGTATGCCCTCAATCGCACACACCTTTATCTAGCCGTCTGTTTCTGTTGTTCCGCCTCATCACAAACAGTTAATTTGATTGAACTGCATGCCGTATATCGCACACGCCTTTATTTGGCTGCCCATTTCCGTTCTTCTTCCTCATCGCAAACATTTCATTGAACGGAACCGCATGCCGTGCATCGCACACGTAACTAAAATCTGAACCGTGTTTGATGCATCTATCATCCTAAATGTTTTGCACCTTTTTTGATGGGTTTTTACACCACCGTTTGCGATTATTACATCGCACACACTTTCGTCGAAGGGTCTCTGATCGTAGTGTCGCGTTAGCAGCATCCTGCAGTAGTGAACTACCAACTTTGCTCTCATAATTAACTGCTATAAGAATATGATTCTCATGAAAAATGTATAGGATTTAACATTAGGCATACCAAATGTATTTACGATGTATGGACATTCAATCAATTTATCAGTCAAACTTGTAACTTTTTTATTCTGTAAGCAATCAAGTCAGACATGTTCTGCATGCCCTACTTCATTCGGAGAGTCGCTGCACCCTCGGCAATCAACCCACATCGCATGTCTTCAAATAACTGCAGTGACTCTTCAATAGGCCTATCCCACCATGGACTATCCACCTTGTTTCTCCTGCATTCCTTGATTTGTTCTGCAAGTCTAGCAATCTACCTAGATCTTTGTTTCCCTCCAATATTCTAGCTACTAAATATGTGTCTACACCAGACACATCCCTCAAAATGAGATGACAATATGAGGCTACTTGCTTCCATGGAGCATGGTAATAGGACTCTACAAATATATAGCACTGTTTTCACCTTCCTGTTAACTTCATGCATGTGATGTGCCATGCAAAAGCTATTTGGTGGCCATTCAGGAGTTGTGAGTGACATGCTTTTGCCATGCTCGTCGGTATTTTCTCAACAATTAAGCATGATGTAGCCATGATGCATGTACATTATGTAATGTAATCCTTGTTGCAGTATGGTCATGCTATGCAGGACCAGAATCCACAACAAGAACAAAGCCCATGATTATATAATATCAAGAATCAACTATAATATTGTTGTTAACTGAATTTAGACTAGTCATCAATTCCTCCTAAAATAAAAGATTTTTACTTCTTTACTCATAAATTGCAAGTATTGTTTCTGCTCCTAGCCCGCCGCTGGCTTTCATCGGTGGCGGCCAATAGCCGCCTGATGACTGCCACTTCTGCACCGTCAGCCACCATAATTTTGTCGCCTGACACTCCGGCGGCGACAACCACCTTCATCATCGGGTGCGGCGGATCAGGAGATAGTGATGGCGCTCTCAAACCAGAGGTTTCAACCTGGCCTAGACTTCGAAGACATGATTAGGAGGAATCTTGGGCTACCGGTGAATCATTTTGAGGGGAGCAAGGAAAAGGAATTTCTCCTGGTAGCTCAATTCTATGGGTCCTAGATCCAGCTCAATCAGAATTCGGTTGGGCTCATCCTTTAAGCTTGTTTTGGAGGTAATGGGTCTCGGTTCAAAGTTATTTTTCTCAGAGACTATTATTTCAGATTTTCGGTCTCCTCCAAAGGTGTGGGTTTTGCTATCTACAATGGAGGTAATGTAGCAAATGATTCATGCAATGTTCATTTTTACCTCTGGGGAAATGGAAGCCCAAATTTCATCAAAGAATTTGAGCTCTTCTGTAAGGAGCAATATAAAGAATGGACTGTTGTCTCGAGATCAAAGAGTTCAAGTAAATCTTTTGCTGATGCTGTTCGTGCTCTAAGATTCTTTGAAGATGAAATT
Source organism: Triticum dicoccoides (assembly GCF_002162155.2). NCBI lineage: Eukaryota > Viridiplantae > Streptophyta > Magnoliopsida > Poales > Poaceae > Triticum > Triticum dicoccoides. The sequence goes on from NC_041389.1 coordinate 115,602,465, forward strand.
CATGGTCAAAAAGTTTCAAATCTGACCTCCGGGGATAGGGTGTCAGTTTCCTCTAGACTTGATTTCCCCAATTATGGAGGAACTAATGGTAGCAATGAAAGGGCTCAGGCGGGATCAAAGGATTTTCAAAATCAAATGGGTCGACTTAATGGCCCATTAAATTCCCAGGAAGAGAAAAGCTCATTCTATGGTAGATGTATGATGAATGATCACTTTCGGCCCAATCGTAAAAATAAAATAAGATGCAGAAATTGTGGGGGTTGGGCGCACATTGCTAGCAATTGTTGGGTTGGGCAAGCCTCGACACAAGAGCCCAAAGAAAAGAACTTGCAGCAGCAAAAAGCTAGGGGAGGACCAAAGCCCAACTCAGTTTGGATTTCAAAGGCCCAGCAAAGGGCGGGGCTGAGAAGGAAAGGGGTGTAGGAAGGCAAGTGGAGGGGGGAATTAGGCCAGCCGCTTCGGCTTCTCCTTAATTCCTACACCTACCAAAAACACTATCCTGTCGCATGGCTCTTCTCCCCCAAATCCAGCTCCTGGTTCTGCTGCAGAGAGGTCTACATCATCTGCATCCGCGCGAGGATTCCTTGCCGGTGGAGATGGCGACGTTCCCATTTGACCCATCACCATTCCTTCCAACAGTCTATCAAGCATTGTAGGTGGAGGGGAGACTGGCGCAGGTGCATGTGATTAGCAGTCATTTTCATGATGAGAATGACAATTTGGGGATTGCTACCTTCATCCCAATGCCTATGGGAGAAGTCCAATTCAATATTGCTAGAGAGATTTTACAAGAATTTCTCCATGGGAGAAGACTAGGGTTTTCATAAATCAGCAGATGCCCTTTGGGTCAAGCATATGTTGAGATGAACTCTTTGCTTGATCTTGAGAGGTTGATCAGGCAGGTCCCACATCAATATGACGACATGCATTTTTTTTGAGCACCATGATGCTGGAATGAACTGGCATAGATATCATCTCAATAGGCAGGTCTGGCTGTTCCTGGCAGGATTTTATCAGGACCTGCGAAACTTTACAGAGATAGCTAATGCAGTCAAGAGCTTTGGCAATCTGCTCACTTGGGACAAAGAGAGAAGTACTAGAGCTGGTATCTTGGTTAAGGTTCTGGTTGAAGAACTCCATCTAGTCCCTGCAAGCATTATCCAGTCAAAAGTTGATGATTTCCTAGGTGAATCATGGGCAGTTCTAGTTGTTATAGTGCAAGAGGAAATCATGGGAGGTGGACCTGCAGATGAGGTGCCATCCCCCCCAATGAAAACCCCATCCTATACCAGAAGAAGCTCATCACCACCCAAACTAGAATATAGTTGTGGGGCCTGTTGCTCAATATCTACCTCTGCTAGATGGGGAACCAGAGCAACAGGAGGATCAAGATGAGTGGGAAAATGCACACTGGGCTATGCCAAATGAACAACAACAGCAGTTGGTGGATATTGAAATAGTCCTAGGAGAAATTTTAGAAATGAATGATCTGATGGGGCCACTAGAGGTTGAAACCAGGTAGTAAAATAAGAGGGGGGAAATGGAAGTGGGCTTACATTGTCTCTCAATTCAAATATTCAGGATGGTTCAGACAACTCTATTGCCGGGCCTTATTAGATTGGACCAATGGATATTGACCTCAATGTCCCAATTCAGGCCCATGCAGAGGAGCCTCTGAACTTTCAGGCAGAGATGCACATGTGAGGGGAGATTAGATTACAGCCACCTCCAGCCTTACAGCCGGTGGAAAATATCTTGGAACCAGAAAGGGCATTGGATCCTCTACTTTTTGCCACACAAGAAGTTGAAAATTCTGAAGTTGAAAGAAACCTGTTTTCCTTTGTGTAGGATCGAAAGTATGTCTAGAGGGGGGTGATTAGACTACTTGACCAAATAAAAACTTAACCTTTTCTCAATTTTAGTTCTTGGCAGATTTTAGCAACTTAGCACAAGTCAAGCAATGTTAACACAATTCAAGCAAGCATGCAAAGAGTATATGAGCAGCAGAAAGTAAAGCATGCAACTTGCAAGAATGTAAAGGGAAGGGTTTGGAGAGTGCAAACACAATAGGAGACACGGATGTTTTTGTCGTGGTTCCGATTGGTGGTGCTATCGTACATCCACGTTGATGGAGACTTCAACCCACGAAGGGTAATGGCTGCGCGAGTCCACGGAGGGCTCCACCTACGAAGGGTCCACAAAGAAGCAACCTTGTCTATCCCACCATGGCCATCACCCATGAAGGACTTGCCTCACTAGGGTAGATCTTCACGAAGTAGGCGATCTCCTTGCCCTTACAAACTCCTTGGTTCACTCCACAATCTTGTTGGAGGCTCCCAAGTGACACCTAACCAATCTAGGAGACACCACTCTCCAAAAGGTAATAGATGGTGTGTTGATGATGAACTCCTTGCTCTTGTGCTTCAAATGATTGTCTCCCAACACTCAACTCACTCTCATAGGATTGGATTTGGTGGAAAGATGATTTGAGTGGAAAGCAACTTGGGGATGGCTAGAGATCAAGATTCATATGGTTGGATTGGAATGTCTTGGTCTCAACATATGAGTAGGTGGCTCTCTCTTAGAAAATGGGTAATGGAAGTGTAGGCACAAAATGATGGCTTCCCTCATGAATGAGGCACTACTGGGGAAAACCTTATACACAACATCTTAGCAGTAGCGCTAGACAAAACAGGGCGCTACTGCTACTTATCAGTAGCGTGTTTAAATAAACCGCGCTACTGCTACTACTTTAGCAGTAGCGTTATCCTAAAGCGCGCTGCTGATATACTTGTACTGGGCGCAGATGGCTAGCCCCACTTAGCAGTAGCGCTGTTTCCTAAACAGCGCTACTGCTAAGTCCCTTAGCAGTAGCGCGTTTCTCTAAAATGCGCTACTAGTTACTTACCTTATACTAGAGGTTCACTGCACCCTCTCACTCATTCTCCCCCTCTCACTCGCTCTTGCCCGCGCCAAAGCCGTCGTCCGCCGCCACCGCGCTGCTCTGCGCCGAGGTACTCCCTCCTCCCCCTCCTCCTCCGGCCGCCCTCCTCCCACCGCCCCTCCCTCCTCTTCCTCTGGCCGCCTCCCCTCCACCCCCGCCCCCTCCCTCCTCCTCCTCCG
>NC_041389.1:115606014-115707122 GCF_002162155.2 Triticum dicoccoides
TTCTTCTGTTTTTTACTATTGTATAATGTATTTTTTTACTATTTTTACTAAGTGCTTAAAATAATTAGTAAGAAAATTAATAAACTAGTTGAACTAGTTTGGTTTTAGTAAGAACTAGTTGAATTAATAGAACTAATGTATTTTTAGTAAGAAAATTAATATAACTAGTTGAACTAGTTTATTTCTATTTATAGTAAGTTTATTTTTAGTAAGAACTAGTTGAACATGTCACATTTTTTTAGTAAGAACTATTCGGGATGTATTAGTGATAACTTATAGGGTTTTTGTTTTTGCAGAAATCAAGGAGCCCCTCCATCATTCCCACCATCGTCCCTGTCACCGACCCCCTCCGACCTCAAGGTGAGACCAGCCAAATCTCCATGTCAATATGAGTCCTATATGATATGATGTAGATAAAAACATGTATATCTTGTGTTGCTCAAATAGGATATGTGGTTGCCCAAGTGGCCGGCCATGTTTGCAGGTTACACCTCCGAGTGGCCTATGTTTTGCTGGAGTGTTGATTAATTTCCGTTTCGGCAAATTTCAGGCGCTCGATATGTCCTGTTTTAGCAAAGGTCATGCCGGAATTTTCCGTGAATTTTGGCATGACTTGTGCTAGAATATGTAGGAAATATCGAGTGGCCTGGATTTTCTAGAAAGATAATTAAATGATATTTCGGGTTGACTTTAAGACTGTCGAGGCCGAAGAATCCCGACTGTTGTCGTGGGGGTCGTTTCTTCTTCTTCTCCGGGTGCTAGACCTTTGTTATGCACTAGGGGAAGGTGGAGTAGAGACCATCACCGACGGTCGCAAATGTCAGAGAGGAATCAGTGAGGGAGAGTATCCACCATATATGAGAGGACGAAGAATCCCGACTGTTGTCGTGGGGGTAGCTTCTCCTTCATTCCCATGTGCTAGACAATTTGGTGTAATGCACTCGGGAACGAAAGGAGGAGCTACCATCACCGACAGTCGAATATATACACCATGTGAGCTGAGAGTTTTCAAGAAAAGACTCAACAGACCCATAGTCAACCCGTGATGAATAATAATGATCTAATTTAGTTTTTGTAGTACATATATTTAATTGTACAAGTTTAATCTTTGATTTATGAGTATAGGAAATGTCGTCAGACGAAGAAGGTCCCGGGGAGTGCTCCTGGTGCAGCGACAACCGGGGTTTCTATGATAGGCCTCACCTGGACGAAGGTCGGCGCTTCAGGATTAAGCTCGAGGAGGCCTTCGATTGTGAAACAGTACACTACGATGCAAAGTGTTTTTTTTGTAATTAAGCTCGACTTATACTACTTCAACGTGTAATTTTCGTCTTTTATAATTCGACTAGCTTATCCCATGTCATGCAAGACGCTATGTCTTGGAGAGGATGGGTTTTTAAGATCATGAGAGGAATGAAACAAAGAAAGTTAACCTAAGGACCCATCATGGTATGGATTTTGAGGTAAATCTATACAATTATGAGAGCGTATCCAATTTTGGTTGCCCGGGTTGGGAAGCACTTTGCAAGATGTATGATTTTCAAGAGGGTATGTTTATCACCATGTATCTTGGTGATCCCGACATCGACCAAGACAATTTGGACATTTGGGTTTTTGTTGATACGCTTCCAATTCTACCGCCATGTGAGTTCCTCAAACATAGTTATTAAGTAATTTGTATTGTTTATTTCAAAATAGTTGACAACTGATTTCCATTGATAGCTTATTTTCATTCTTCAAAGAGTGTGCGGAAGATGGTAGACAGAACCAACTACACCGATGACTCTGAGTTAACTTATCAAGAGAAAAATCATTTGGTCGCATATTGTACTCTGACATTGAGAATTACAATGCCTTTTATTGAACTCCTCCAAATTATGCTGAATACGTGCCACTAGTGCACGTGTTGAACAACTATAACTTCCATGGAGATTTCTTGGTAAGATTTTTTACTATTACGACATCCATGCATCTTTTGCATACTTCTAAAACTAAACTACATTGCTAACTACGAAGTTATTACTATGTTTTTCAACAGAAAATTGATAACCCACAAGTATGGGGGATCGCAATAGTTTTCAAGGGTAGAGTATTCAACCCAAATTTATTGATTCGACACAAGGGGAGCCAAAGAATTTTCTCAAGTATTAGAAGTTGAGTTGTCAATTCAAACACACCTGGATAACTTAGTATCTGCAGCAAAGTATTTATTAGCAAAGTAGTATGATAGTAACGGTAACAATAGCAAAAGTAACGATAGCAATTTTGTAGTAATTGTAACAGTAGCAAAGGTAAAGTAAATAAGCAAAGCACAATATGTGAAAAGCTCGTAGGCATTGGATCAGTGATGGATAATTATGTCGGATGCGATTCCTCATGCAATAGTTATAACATAGGGTGACACAGAACTAGCTCCAGTTCATCAATGTAATGTAGGCATGTATTCCGAATATAGTCATACATGCTTATGGAAAAGAACTTGCATGACATCTTTTGTCCTACCCTCCCATGGCAGCGGGGTCCTAATGGAAACTAAGGGATATGAAGGCCTCCTTTTTATAGAGTACCGGACCAAAGCATTAACACATAGTGAATACATGAACTCCTCAAACTACGGTCATCACCGAGAAGTATCCCGATTATTGTCACTTCGGGGTTGTCGGATCATAACACATAATAGGTGACTATAGACTTGCAAGATAGGATCAAGAACTCACATATATTCATGAAAACATAATAGGTTCAAATCTGAAATCATGGCACTCGGGCCCTAGTGACAAGCATTAAGCATAGCAAAGTCATAGCAACATCAATCTCAGAACATAGTGGATACTAGGGATCAAACCCTAACAAAACTAACTTGATTACATGGTAAATATCATCCAACCCATCACCGTCCGGCAAGCCTATGATGGAATTACTCACGCACAACGGTGAGCATCATGAAATTGGTGATGGAGGATGGTTGATGATGACGACGACGATGAATCCCCCTCTCTGGAGCCCCGAACGGACTCCAGATCAGCCATCCCGAGAGAGATTAGGGCTTGGCGGCGGCTCTGAAACTTTTTCTCTGATTTTTTTTCTCCGCGAAAGCCAATATATGGAGTTGGAGTTGAGGTCGGTGGACGTCCAGGGGGCCCACGAGGCAGGGGGTGCGCCCCCCATCCTCATGGACAGGGGTGGGGCCCCTGACGCTATTTCTTTTGCGAGTATTTTTTATTAATTCTGAAAAGTTGCTCCATGGATTTTCAGGTCATTCTGAGAACTTTTATTTCTACACAAAAATAACACCATGGCAGTTCTGCTGAAAACAGTGTCAGTCTGGGATAGTTCCATTCAAATCATGCAAGTTAGAGTCCAAAACAAGGGCAAAAGTGTTTGGAAAAGTAGATACGACGGAGACATATCAACTCCCCCAAGCTTAAACCTTTGCTTGTACTCAAGCAATTCAGTTGACAAACTGAAAGTGATAAAGAAAAACTTTTACAAACTCTGTTTGCTATTGTTGTTGTAAATATGTAAAGCCAACATTCAAGTTTTTAGCAAAGATTATGAATTAACCATATTCACAATAACACTTAGGCCTCATGTTTACTCATGTCAATGGCATAATCAACTAGCGAGCAATAATAATAAATCTCGGATGACAACACTTTCTCAAAACAATCATAATATGATATAACAAGATGGTATCTTGCTAGCCCTTTCTGAGACCGCAAAACATAAATGCGGAGCACCTTTAAAGATCAAGGACTGACTAAACATTGTAATTCAAGGTAAAAGAGATCCAGTCATAGTCATACCCAATATAAACTAATAGTAATGCATACAAATGACAGCGGTGCTCTCCAGCGGGTGCTTTTTAATAAGAGGGTGATGACTCAACATAAAAGTAAATAGATAGGCCCTTCGCAGAGGGAAGCAGGGATTTGTAGAGGTGCCAGAGCTTGATTTTGAAATAGAGATGAATAACATTTTGAGCGGTATACTTTCACTGTCAACATAACAACTATGAGATCTTGATATCTTCCATGCTACACACATTATAGGCGGTTCCCAAACAGAATGGTAAAGTTTATACTCCCCCAGCACCAACAAGCATCAATCCATGGCTTGCCCGAAACAACGGGTGCCTCCAACTAGCAACAATACTGGGGAAGTTTTGTTTAATTATTTTGATTTGAGCATGGGACTGGGCATCCCGGTGACCAACCATTTTCTCGTGAATGAGGAGCAGAGTACACTCTTCTTGAGAATAACCCACCTAGCATGGAAGATACAGACAACCCTAGTTGATACATGAGCTGCTCGAGCATACAAAACAAAATTTCATTTGAAAGTTTGGAGTTTGGCACATACAAATTTACTTGGAACGGCAGGTAGATACCGCATATAGGAAGGTATGGTGGACTCATATGGAATAACTTTGGGGTTTATGGAGTTTGGATGCACAAGTAGTATTCCCGCTTAGTATAGGTGAAGGCTAGCAAGAGACTGGGAAGCGACCAACTGAGAGAGCGACAACCGTCATGAGCATGCATTAAAATTAATCAACACCGAGTGCAAGCATGAGTAGGATATAATCCACCATGAACATAAGGCTATGTTGATTTTGTTTCAATTACATGCGTGAACATGTGCCAAGTCAAGTCACTCGAATCATTCAAAGGAGGATACCACCCTATCATACCACATCACAACCATTTTAATAGCATGTTGGCACGCAAGACAAACCATTATAAACTCCTAGCTAATTAAGCGTGGCATAAGAAACTATAATCTCTAATTGTCATTGCAAACATGTTTATTCATAATAGGTTGAATCAGGAATGATGAACTAATCATATTTACAAAAACAAGAGAGGTCGAGTTCATACCAGCTTCTCTCATCTCAATCAGTCCATCATATATCGTCATTATTGCCTTTCACTCGCACAACTGAATGGTGTGGATAATAATAATAGTGCACGTGCATTGGACTAAGCTGGAATCTGCAAGCATTCAATTCAAGGGAGAAGACACAGTAATATGGGCTCTAAGTTAAATCAACAATCATGCATATGAGATCCACTTAAACATTTTCATTATGGTCTTCTCCTCTCGACCCCCAAAGAAAAGAAATAAAACTATTTACACGGGAAAGCTCCCAACAAGCAAAAGAAGAACGAGAAACCTTTTTGGGTTTTCTTTTAATTACTACTACAAGCATGGGAAATAAACTAACTAATTTTTTGGTTTTTCTTAAGGTTTATCAAACACACAAGAAGAAAAGTAGAAAAAGAAATTAAACTAGCATGGATAGTACAATGAAAAAGTATGAGCACCGACGACTAGAATGAGTGTGTGAACATGAATGTAATGTCGGTGAGAAATACGTACTCCCCCAAGCTTAGGCTTTTGGCCTAAGTTGGTCTATGCCCATGGATCGCGGCTACTCTCCCCGGTGTACTGAGGAGTGTCATTGTACTGCCACTGACTAGCGATCTCCTCCGGATCCCACTGATAGGATGATGGTCGATAAGGGTCAAGTGGTGGTTCAGGCTCGGGCTCTGGAGCTGATGTATAGCCATAGAGCGCGTAGATGGCCTCCGACAAGACAAGGTAATGGCCTGCAGTTAAATCAAACAAAGAAGGCGCAGGCAGGATAATAATCTCATTGTGTTTCTTATGAAATCTCAAATTATACAGAAGCATCTTATCATCATTATTAACAATAAACTCATGTGCTACCATGCTTTTATAATCTAGAAAGGTAGGGGGCAGCAGTTTTTCCTCTTTCTCAAAATGCCTAATAGGTATCTCGAAGTGTCTAGCAAGGCGTGAAGCATAGATACCTCCAAAGATGGGACCCTTTGTACGGTTCAAGATTAATCGCTTAGCAATAATGGCACCCATACTAACCGAGTTATCACAAAATAAAGCATGGAACAAAATAATAATATTAGGAACACTGAGGTTTCCACAGTTTCCGCGACCAATTAAGCATCGACTAGCAAATATGGCAATGTAGCGTAAAACAAGAAAATGTATGCTAGTAATGCTTGCATCGGAAACCTTCCTTGATTCCCCTACAATTATAGTATCAATAAAACCATCCACATATTTACGATGTGGTTCCTCTAAGCTGCCCTCGAAGGGTATTTTGCAAACCGCTCAAAAATCACGTAATGACATCTCCCTAGCCACATCATATAAATGAAAAGCTACTGAAGGAGGTGATTTCTTAGGATAATAGTAGAAGTTTTGCATGAAACTATTGGTGAGTAAGAGATACTGTTCGATCCGGTCATGGAGAAAGTCGGTGAGGCCAACATTATCACCCAAAGAATAAAAGTCATCATAAATCCCGGCTGCTCTCAAGAAATCATCACAAGGCCATTCACATGGCCGTACTTCCGCCACACGAGGAAAATTATATTTGGCCTTTCATTCTCCTTGGTTTGTTTATCCTTAGAGCCTTGTCTAGTAGAGCCCCTCAAGAACAATCTCTTCATCTTTTTCTAAAAATTTCTGAAATTTTTAGTAACTCAAAATAAAAGTGAATCAAACTCAACAAAACTGATAGCAACTACTCCCACAAGTGCCTAGAGCCTATATCATGCATTAAAATTACTTGGGACCATATAAATTTGACATGCAAGCTCAAGAACAGGGCCACCTAGGCAGAAAAAATTTGCAATGAATAAAGCACTAGAACAAAAACTAATTGGACCATTGGAGGAGTTACATACCAAGGAACAATCCCCCAAAGCAGTTTTGTGAATGGAGCTTTGAGCAAGGAGATAAAAAATGGCAGCAAAGTGATCTAGAACTCATGCTTGAGCTGGATGGTGATTTTTTGGGAGGAAGATGAAGTGTGTGGGTGCAGGAATAAGTGAAGGGGGGCCACTGTGGGCCCACGAGGCAAGGGGCGCGCCCTGTAGGGGTGGGCGCACCCTGGGCCCTCGTGGCCAGGTGCCAGCTTCCCCTGTTGTGTTCTCAGTGCCAAATATTCCAGAAAAAATCATACTAAATTGGCAGGGCATTTGGAGAACTTTTATTTTCGGGATATTTTTTATTGCATGGATAATTCAGAAAAGAGACAGATAATACTATTTTTACTTTATTTAATCTAAATAACAGAAAGTAGAAAGAGGGTACAGAAGGTTGTGCCTTCTAGTTTCATCCATCTCATGATCATCAAAAGGAATCCACTAACAAGGTTGATCAAGTCTTGTTAACAAACTCATTCCGAATAACATGGAACCAGAGAAATTTTGAATAACACTAGGTTACCTCAACGGGGATATGCACATCCCCAATAATAAGAATATCATATTTTTTCTTGACAGTAGGAAGAGGAAATTCAAAATCTCCAATAAGGATAGTTGGAATTTTTCCAATAGAATTGATACTGTGAACTTGAGGTTGTTTCCTCGGAAAGTGTACTGTATGCTCATCGCCATTAACATGAAAAGTGACATTGCCTTTGTTGCAATCAATAATAGCTCCTGCAGTATTCAAAAAGGGTCTACCAAGGATAATCGACATACTATCGTCCTCGGGAATATCAAGAGTAATAGTCTGCTAAGATAGTGACGTTTGCAACCACAACAAGCACATCCACACAAATACCGACATGTATAGCAATTGATTTGTCAACCATTTGCAAAGATATTTCAGTAGGTGTACTTATTCAATTCAAGTCTACGATATAAAGAGAGAGGCATAACACTAACATCAGCTCCAAGATCACATAAAGCAGTTTTAACATAGTTTCTTTTAATGGAGCATGGTATAGTTGGTACTCCTGGATCTCCAAGTTTCTTAGGTATTCCACCCTTAAAAGTGTAATTAGGAAGCATGGTGGAAATTTCAGCTTCCGTTATCTTTCTTTTATTTGTAATAATATCTTTCATGTACTTAGCATAAGGGTTTACTTTAAGCATATCAGTTAAGCGCATACGTAAGAAGATTGGTCTAATCATTTCAGCAAAGCGCTCAAAATCCTCATCATCCTTTTTCTTGGATGGCTTAGGAGGAAAAGGCATGGGTTTCTGAACCCATGGTTCTCTTTCTTTACCGTGCTTCCTAGCAACAAAGTCTCTCTTATCATAACGTTGATTCTTTGATTGTGGGTTATCAAGATCAACAGCAGGTTCAATCTCTACATCATTATTATTGCTAGCTTGAGCATCAACATGAACACTATCATTAGCATTATCACTAGGTTCATGTTCATCACCAGATTGTGTTTCAGCATCAGAAATAGACATATCATTGGGATTCTCAGGTGTGTCTACAACAGGTTCACTGGAAGCATGCAAAGTCCTATCATTTTTCTTTTTCTTTCTTTTAGAAGAACTAGGTGCATCTAAATTATTTCTCTGAGAATCTTCCTCAATTCTCTTAGGGTGGCCTTCAGGATACAAAGGTTCCTGAGTCATTTTACCAGTTCTAGTAGCCACTCTAACAGCAAAATCATGTTTATTATTTAATTCATCGAGCAAATCACTTTGAGCTTTAAGTACTTGTTCTGCTTGAGTGGTAACCATAGAAGCATATTTACTAATGAGTTTAAGTTCACCTTTAACTCTAGCCATATAATCACTGAAGCATCCAATCATGTAAGCATTACTCTTTAATTCTCTACCAACACAAGCATTGAAATTTTCTTGTCTAGCCATAAAGTCATCAAATTCATCCAAACATTGGCTAGGAAACTCAGTAGACGGGATTTCAACTTTATCATATCTATAGAGAGAATTTACCTTTACTACGTGTGTCAGGTTATCAAGACCATGCATTTTCTTCAATAGGTGGTATATTAAGACCATGTATTTCTTCAACAGGAGGTAAATTCTTAACATCTTTGACTTCAATACCTTTTTTTCATAGATTTCTTTACCTCTTGCATATCTTCAGGACTGAGAAATAGAACACCTGATGCGGAGCATCCGACGATCATCCCCATGTACACTCGAGCCTACGCCATTGGACCTAAGGTGAATTCGCTCCTTTCCGAATCTTCCCTTTCCGCATGTAAGACATGGATGCTACTTCAAGCGTGGACCTTGTGCATACTTAGGTACACCCGAGGAGACCATGGAGAACCCAAGGACCAAGGCCGAGCGTGCGCAGAAGCATGGAAGAGGAGAAGGAAGAAGAGCCAGCTGCTACAGCCCGGACATCCGGCCACATGCCCCGGACATCCGGCTCCTCCCGAAGCCCCGGACATCCGGCCTCTTTGCCCGGAAATCCGGCTCCTTCTATCCAGAGAGCACCAGAGTCGGCCAAGTCAGCCCGGACATCCGGCCCCCAGACCCGGACATCCGGCCCCCAGGCCCGGACATCCGGCCCCGAGGTCCGGACATCCGGCCCGTCGCGAGCCGCCGGACATCCGGCCCAGCGCCCGGAAATCCGACGCCCCATCACAGAAGCTGGACCCTGCCAGCCCGGACATCCGGCCCCAGCGCCCGGACATCCGGCGTCTCATGAAGGCCCGGACATCCGGCCCGACGCCCGGACATCCGGCCCCCCTGCCTACGTATAGCTCATCCGGGCCGAGTCCCATGTACCCCTTCGCCCCTTAGACTATATATACCCCCCCTCCACCTACGTTTTAGGGTTAGCGTTGATTTAGCTCAAGTTAGAGATAGAGCTTCGCTCATCCATTGGATCTCCTCCTCGTGAGAGACCGCGGCCTCTTCGGAGTAGATCTTACCGGATTCAAGACCCCCATCGTGGGAAGATCCCCTTGTGGATTCAAGCCCTCCTCACGGAGAAGATCAGTTACCTTTGTATCCTTACCTTTGTTGACTTTGGATCTCGTGTATCTCTTTGTGTTCTTCGATCTAGCACTTGTGTGACCGATTCCTTGTTGGTTGAGTGTTTTCCCTCGTTCCTCCCCGTGATTTCCTCGTGTTCCTCCGCTCGTTCTTCGTTTCTCCCCGTAGGATCCACTCCAAACGTGAAAGATCGACGCTATAGGGTTCCACCCTACATCATTATGGTATCATGAGCCACGTTGATCACGTTTTTGGAGCCCCTACCCCGTGATTTCTAGCTTGATTTTGTTGATTTCGTCCTAAATCCGAAAATCCCCACCAAAAATAGCCCCCAAATTTTTTTGTGATTTGTTGGTTTGATGATGTTTTGTTGATTTTGATCCATGGATTTGCTTGGTTTCAAGTGGATCTAGCATCTCCCCAAGTTTCCCCATCTTCCATCCACAAAATCTCCGCAATTTTGCCCCCGAAATCATCAATTTCCGCCCCAAAATCGAGTTCCTCGAGTTCATCCTCGGATTTGGAGCCCGGAAATCCGGCCCGAGCCCCGGACATCCGGCCAGCCTGGAAATCCGGCCATTAGCCCGGACATCCGGCTCCTGGAGCGCATTTCGCGCGCGGTTCTGGACATCAGGTCCCGGAAATCCGGCCCGACCCCCGGATGTCCGGCCCCTGTCATTTCAGTTTTTTCTGTTTCCCGTTTTGTCCATAACTAATTCATCCGGAGTCCGATTTTGACGTTCTTTAGCTCGTTTTGAAGCTATTGACATCCCCCATCCCATAAAAATACTACCACCACCATTTTACTCCATCAAATTTTTGAAAATTTGGCAAGTTTGCCTAGGCCTTCCACCATATCATCCGCATAGCCACCACCGACTTCCGCAACCTAACCAATTTTGTTACCCATAGCATTAGTGGTTGCTTGAGTAGTGATTCGAGTCTCCTAAGGTGTTTCGGCTACTTAGGGACGATTGCTTCTTCATCAACCACCACCACCACTTCCGACAACCCAACTTAACCCAATTGTTGATTGAGCTTTTTCGAGTTGTGGCTTGTGTCTCCTAAGGTGTTTCGGCTACTTAGGGACGGCAACTTCAACTTTGACATGTGTATAGCCCATCATTCCATCCGCATTGCCTAGTGCAACACCACCACCGCTTTCCGCTACCACCATTTGACATTTGTCATTTGAGATTTTGAGTTTGCGGTTTTTCCGTTTCCTAAGGTGTTTCGGCTACTTAGGGACGAGTCTCCATCATCTTGGTATCTACACCAAGAACACCGCCACTCATCATCGCAAAGGACGGTAACCTCGACGACACCTTTGTATATTCCCTTGCAATTGCATTGTTAACCCCGAGCCCATTTTGCGTTACTTGCCTATCGAGACTAGCCATTTGAGTATTGCCGGCAACGTGACTTGTGCACATTAGTGGTCTACACCATCCATTGCATACATACCATATCATATTGGTATCATATCATCCATTGTGCCTCAAGTTTGTTCCCGCATATACACAATTGCTATCTTGGTTTGTGCATTGTGCAAATTGGCCATAGAAAAAAAAGGAGAAAAAGCTTTTAAGCAAAAAGAGAGAAAAGAGCTCGTGAGCAAGTGCCATAGCATCATACCCCATTGCACATAAGATTGTCAAATCTACATCATATGATATCATGCTTGAGAGAAACACCGGGAACCATACATACATAGCATACTTGGGATAGAAAGTTTATCCATTTTGCATCTTGTAGGTTGTGCACAAGTGTCGTATCCGCCTATTGAGCAATCGTGCTAGCGTCTCTCTTGAGTTGTGCAACACGAGCGTTTTGGTGGATTCCACATTTTGAGCTCATTCCTTGGTTGCACGACCCCATTTATCTATCCGTGTGTGTGTTTCCATGTATCTTTCATTGCTATTGGTCCATTTGTTTCACTTGCGAATTTGTGAATCTCTTTCAACATTATTGACTCTTGCTAACATTTTGCATTAAATTTTTGTGCCACTATCCTCACCGAGCTCCACTATAATCCTTACTTGTGTAGGTCTGAGAATTGACAAGGATCGGTACCAATAGTGCTATTTCATTGTCCATATTTGAGTGAACTTGATTCATCTTCAACTTTGGTCAAAGGTACATTGGTATTAATTCTTCTCTTTCTCCCACTCATATTTGCTTGAGTCTTGTGATGGATAGGCAAGGCATTTACTCTCCGGTCTACGACAACAACGACGGCGTGAACAACTACATCTCAAAAGCGTCAATCTTCGATCTACAACGACAAATACAAGGCGCACAATCAAGATTGCAAGAGCGCATTGAGAACATCTCCATCGACATTTTCCACTCTGAAGCAAGGAAAAGGGACTACATCGACAACAAGCTTGCCGCACAAAAGGAGGAGCAAGATGCGAGGATGGAAGAGATTCGGGCCTTGATCAAGTCTTCTTCCACTTCATCATCCTCAAGACGACGACGGTCAAGCCACAAGTCTTCGGAGCGCGAAAAAGATGCAAGCGCAAGTCGTCCACATCTACATGGCGATCATCATCACGTTCACGATTCACATCGTCATGAAGGCCGAGTCACCTCCAAGCAACATGTGCACGACGACGACGAACGACATCTACTACGAGCTCAAGCACGACAACGACATCATCATCATGAAGATGCTCCACAAGCGCAAATGCACAAGTCCCAACAAGACCTACTTCACGCCAAGTCCAAGCTTCAAGAGCACAAAAGAAGACCGTGAGATGACCACCACCAAGACGGCACTATGACTACATCACCCACTTCGGCATCTTCGCCAAGTGTTCTCAAGGCATCTTCGCCTTTGGACGTACGACATCTTCGCCTACTTCCCACGAGTACGCCTACATCGACTTCATCAAGTCCAAGGCGACTACCTTCGAGCGAGGGCGACACTTCCATCTTCGGAAGCCCCCCAAGGAAGATGACCGAGCATGGGAAACTCCCTTCGGTCATGGAGACGAGCTATGAGGTGCCACATCATATGGGCCTCCCACACCAAGACAGTGACAAGACGGTCGAGCAAGGGCCATCCCCTTCGACCACGGTGACGAGTGCGAACCTCTTCAACAACATGAAGACGGCGCCCACATTGGACTCCTCCTCCGAGTCAAGCTACGAGACCGCGCAAGGAGACATTTGCACCTACATCTCTCCGACACCCATATATGTCGAGATTCCCTATTTGTCATGTGAGGAGAGCCACCACCACATGAGTGACATGAGTGACTCCACCATACATGACATTGAGAGCATTTCCTATGAGAGGATGAGTGTGACCACCACTAGCCCCACACATGAGAGCATGCCACACATCCTATGTGAGGTTGAGCGCCATTTGAGTGACTCCACCAACCATATGAGTGAGAGCACCCTTGAGGGAGTGAGTGAGCCACACCACTTAGTGAGTGAGGTAGTTGACACGGCATGTGAGACCACTATGATTTCTAACGACTTAACCTCTACTCCTAGTGTGTTTTCTTATTTTGTGCTAGGTCTCCCACATGACGACACGCCTACCATTGATGAGTCCATACCTCCTATGGAGACGACGATGGCCATGATGGACGATGATGCACCCCCCACATGGTTCCATCAAGATGAAGATGACAATGAGACGATCTTCAACACCTCACCTACAACACATGAGCTATGCACCAAAGGTAACATAGGTGATGGTGCTTCTCTTGTCCCACTAGTGGACACCCTTGACAACGATTGCTACCATGATGTTGACACACCTATTGCCATGCTTCATGCTAGTGAAACTCCTTCATGCCTTGAGTTACCTATTTATGATGAATATGATGATGAGCATGTTGAGTTGCCTAGTTGTGATGCTATGCTCCGTAGGATATCATGTGAAAATTCTTTTGGTCACATCATGTTTGACAACCCATTGAACTTGTCATATGCTATGAGTGAGATCTCCCATATTTCATCATTACAATCTCAACATAGTAACTATGCATGCCCCATTAAAATAAATCCTATTTGCACTTATGGCATAGATGACGAGATAATGGTCATTGGCTTTTGTTTTTCATGTGATGATATTCCATGCTTCCTTTACATGATTTGCGCAATTCATCCAATATGTCATGCCATGATCACATTGTTCCAAATATGCATTGTTTTGGATGTTGTCAATATTCTCCACGTGATGTTGTTACTCATGCTCATGAGGAGACCCCCATAGTTTCCTCATACATATTAGGAGATCTTGATGCATTTCATACTTTGCATGATTCCCATGATTGCTTGCACCATATGCATTCCATGAATAACAATGCTCTAGATATTTCTCATGATGCATTACACAATTTGAGTCTCCATTATGCGATACATCATAACAAACCTCTCATGATGGATGACATGTTTCTATATCACGCATCTCATTTATTTGAGCATTGGCTATTTAGTGCTAACCGACACGTGCATGTGCGCATCATGATGGATGATGTGTACATATACCATGCACACACAATTTTCTCTTTGTCTTTGTTTTGTGTAGGTACTCATGTATACTCGTCAACCTCTCAATCCCAAGAGTTGACGAAACGAGATCTTGAGAGCAACGATGCTTTGGGATCCCGTGGACTATCCTTACCACCATTACCTTCGCGCAAGGACTACGCGCATCTCTTCTACTTGGCGCTCACACGGCTATGGGCCATTTACCACTTGTCACCTTATGCTCATTTTACCGTGTTCACATTGCATGCTATGCTTGCTCCTATGCCTTTGCCATGCAATTGTGACCCTTGCTTGCATCTACCCATGTTTCATCATTATGCTACTTCTATGTGTATTTGCATGCTTGGTGGAGATCCTTGTTGCTATTGCCATGTTTATCATGTGCCCCATACTATTGATGCTTGTTGTGTTGGGAGAGTCATGATGACCCATTGCTATTTGCATATGGCCTCTCGCCAATACATTGATGACATTTTACTCATATCTTGCTTTCATGCTTTTGCTATGACATGTGAATTATTCATGCCCACTATTTGCACACATTACATGCTTGCCATGATTCCTTCTAGTATGTTGCATCTTCGCACTACTAGCTTGCTTGACTTGATCGCTATGATTGCTTGCTATGTTGCATCACCCATGTTCCACTATTACTTGCTTTCTTGGGTTGATGACATATATGTTGATGCCTCTCACTTGATTTGTCATGATCATTGTCTCTTGTCTCCATTAGTTGCATCTCTCATATCACCTTGTATTGAGTGCCAACTTGCTATGCTTATTAATCTTGGAGACTTGGACAATATACTTGTGATGCATGCTTGTTTGATTGAGCCTCTTGTATTTGGTTGTTATCGCATCATATGCTTACATACCATGCCAAATTCCGTAGTCCTTTCTTATGATGAGCATGATGCATACACTTGTTGGATATCTTACCACTCGAATGATAGGTTTTGCATCTCCGCTAACCTCATTTGTTTTTCCGAGTGTTTGTCATGTTCTTTCATTTTGGAGGATTCACAAGGCGGTGCCGTTATGCGACATATTGGTTATGTGAAGGCATACACGATGTGCGACACCAACATTTTCGACATTCTCATAAAGGTGAACTCCTTCTCTTTGAGCCATCCTCAAATATGCATATTGGATGGGTCACTCTTTCATTGTTGCTTCCTTCTTGTTGTCTACATGATACATCTCGTGAACGGAGGAGCGACATTGGAGATTGGCTACATGAACCTTCACATTGAGGAGCGCTCACACTTATGGGATGCATCTTCGGACTTCTACTCTTGCCACGACATCGAGCATTGGTACACCAACACCTCCATATTTGTTGATTGTGCTCATACATGTCATGCTCGATGGACATTTCATACTCACCACAAGTTTGCACCGTATGCATAGATTGACTCACATTATGCTTGTCTTGTTGAATCTATTTCCATGTCATCCATGATATATGAGCTTGTGCATTTCCTTAGCAAATTTGTTGTGATCTTCCTTGATGGCATATTCATACATCATGATCATATTGTCCACCATCAATTGCATGATAGCTTACACATATTGAGCATCCATTTCCATATTCATGCTATTGATGAACCGTCTCTCTATGACATCATTTTGCACAATGTTAGAATTTGTTGCTTTGTGCACCATGCTAATTATCCCATGAATGCTTTACATCTTATTCTACATCTTTTGGATAAGCATCTTGTGCTTTGTCATGCACTATCTTGTCGCACGGACTCATTCTTACATGATGGACATTTTGTGTGCACTAACCATTGTATTTCCAAGTGTACTTTGTGTTTGCTCCTTTTGCATGTATACCACTCCGGAGACACCTTGGAGTACTTGGATTGTGCCATGCCTTAAACTTCGTCCAACTACAAGTCCATCCACGATAACTGTTTCCATGGTGATGAGGATCACGATCCGAGGTCGGATCTTTCCCAAGGGGGGGGGGGGATATGATGCGGAGCATCCGACGATCATCCCCATGTACACTCGAGCCTACGCCATTGGACCTAAGGTGAATTCGCTCCTTTCCGAATCTTCCCTTTCCGCATGTAAGACATGGATGCTACTTCAAGCGCGGACCTTGTGCATACTTAGGTACACCCGAGGAGACCATGAAGAACCCAAGGACCAAGGCCGAGCGTGCACAGAAGCATGGAAGAGGAGAAGGAAGAAGAGCCAGCTGCTACAGCCCGGACATCTGGCCACATGCCCCGGACATCCGGCTCCTCCCGAAGCCCCGGACATCCGGCCTCTTTGCCCGGAAATCCGGCTCCTTCTATCCAGAGAGCACCAGAGTCGGCCAAGTCAGCCCGGACATCCGGCCCCCAGGCCCGGACATCCGGCCCGTCGCAAGCCACCGGACATCCGGCCCAGCGCCCGGAAATCCGGCGCCCCATCACAGAAGCTGGACCCTGCCAGCCCGGACATCCGGCCCCAGCGCCCGGACATCCGGCGTCTCATGAAGGCCCGGACATCCGGCCCGACGCCCGGACATCCGGCCCCCCTGCCTGCGTGTAGCTCATCCGGGCCGAGTCCCATGTACCCCTTCGCCCCTTAGACTATATATACTCCCCCTCCACCTACGTTTTAGGGTTAGCGTTGATTTAGCTCAAGTTAGAGATAGAGCTTCGCTCATCCATCGGATCTCCTCCTCGTGAGAGACCGCGGCCTCTTCGGAGTAGATCCTACCGGATTCAAGACCCCCATCGTGGGAAGATCCCCTTGTGGATTCAAGCCCTCCTCACGGAGAAGATCGGTTACCTTTGTATCCTTACCTTTGTTGACTTTGGATCTCGTGTATCTCTTTGTGTTCTTCGATCTAGCACTTGTGTGACCGATTCCTTGTTGGTTGAGTGTTTTCCCTCGTTCCTCCCCGTGATTTCCTCGTGTTCTTCCGCTCGTTCTTCGTTTCTCCCCGTAGGATCCACTCCAAACGTGAAAGATCGACGCTATAGGGTTCTACCCTACATCAACACCCCTCTTCTTCGGAGTTGGTTTAGGAGTTGGCTCGGGAATTGGCTCAGGAAGAGTCCAATTATTTTCATTAGTCAACTTATTATTCAATAACAATTCAGCTTGATCGACTGTTCTTTCCTTGAAAACACAAACAACACAACTATCCAAGTGGTCCTTGGAAGCATCGGTTAGTCCATTATAAAAGATATCAAGTATTTCATTATTCTTAAGAGGATGATCATGCAAAGCATTAAGTAACCGGAGAAGCCTCCCCCAAGCTTGTGGGAGACTCTCTTCTTCAATTTGCACAAAATTATATATTTCCCTTAAGGCAGCTTGTTTCTTATGAGCAGGGAAATATTTAGCAGAGAAGTAATAAATCATATCCCGGGGACTACGCACACAACCAGGATCAAGAGAAATAAAGCAAGTTTTAGCATCACCCTTTAATGAGAATGGAAATATCTTAAGGATATAATATTAGCGAGATTTCTCATCATTAGTGAACAGGGTGGCTATATCATTCAATTTAGTAAGATGTGCCATAATAGTTTCAGATTCATAGCCATAAAAAGGATCAGATTCAACCAAAGTAATTCTCCCAGGATCGATAGAGAATTCATAATCCTTATCAGTAACAAAGATGGGTGAAGTAGCAAAAGCAGGGTCATATTTCATTCTAGCATTTAGAGATTTCTGTTTCAGTTTAACTGATAACTTCTTAAGATCAGATCTATCATTGCAAGCAAGAATATCTTTAGTAGTTTCTTAATCCATAGCATAACCCTCTGGAACAACAGGCAAGTCATACTTAGGGAGAGAACCTTCATCATCACTATCTTCAATAATTTCATTCTCTCTAAACCTAGCAAGTTGTTCATCAAGAAATTCACCTAATGGCACAATAGTATCAAGCACATAGGTAGTTTCATCATAATTATCATGCATAGTAAAAGTGGCATCATCAATAACATGCGACATATCAGAATTAATAGCAAAGGCAGGTTTAGGTGTCGCAAGCTTACTCATAACAGATGGAGAATTTAGTGCAGAGCTAGATGGCAGTTCCTTACCTCCCCTCGTAGAGGGATAAATCTTAGTTCTTTCGTCTTTCAAGTTCCTCATAGTGACCAGCAGATATAAATCCCAAGTGACTCAAAGAATAGAGCTACGCTCCCCGGCAACGGTGCCAGAAAATATTCTTGATAACCCACAAGTATAGGGGATCGCAACAGTTTTCGAGGGTAGAGTATTCAACCCAAATTTATTCATTCGACACAAGGGGAGCCAAAGAATATTCTCAAGTATTAGCAGTTGAGTTGTCAATTCAATCACACCTGGATAACTTAGTATCTGCAGCAAAGTATTTAGTAGCAAAGTAGTATGATAGTAACGGTAACAATAGCAAAAGTAACGATAGCAATTTTGTAGTAATTGTAACAGTAGCAACGGTAAAGTAAATAAGCAAAGCACAATATGTGAAAAGCTCGTAGGCATTGGATCAGTGATGGATAATTATGTCAGATGCGATTCCTCATGCAATAGTTATAACATAGGGTGACACAGAACTAGCTCCAGTTCATCAATGTAATGTAGGCATGTATTCCGAATATAGTCATACGTGCTTATGGAAAAGAACTTGCATGACATCTTTTGTCCTACCCTCCCGTGGCAGCGGGGTCCTAATGGAAACTAAGGGATATTAAGGCCTCCTTTTAATAGAGTACCAGGCCAAAGCATTAACACATAGTGAATACATGAACTCCTCAAACTACGATCATCACCAAGATGTATCCCGATTATTGTCACTTCGGGGTTGTCGGATCATAACACATAATAGGTGACTATAGACTTGCAAGATAGGATCAAGAACTCACATATATTCATGAAAACATAATAGGTTTAGATCTGAAATCATGGCACTCGGGCCCTAGTGACAAGCATTAAGCATAGCAAAGTCATAGCAACATAAATCTCAGAACATAGTGGATACTAGGGATCAAACCCTAACCAAACTAACTTGATTACATGGTAAATCTCATCCAACCCATCACCGTCCAGCAAGCCTACGATGGAATTTGTAACATCCCAAATTTTCAATTTGGAATGTTATACATTAGATCATCATTGCATATCATATTTTATTGCATTTTGGCTTGATCCTAGAAATTCTACGCAACTCAAGGACCCACGGAGAGAGTTGGGGATTTTGTTATTTTCATATTTGAGTTTTCTCAAATTTTGAAAAAAGGATCGTTTGATTTTAATTATTTTCTCTTCGAATATTTCTTTTATGAAAATAAAAGAGAGGGGATAAAATGACTTTCCCAAAATAAAGAAATACTGGAGATTTATTATTAAAATCAAATAAGAATTTTATTCGGAGTTTTATCGCTATTTTATTTGAATTAGGAAAAATATGTGTTTTTCAAAATTGCACTAGAGGCCCAAATAAATGTTCGCCTTGTCCGCTATATTTTTAGAGGACGGGAAAATTTATTTCAGGATTTTTGGAGTCCGTTTAGTATTTCTTTTATTTGTTTTTCTGCGCAAGGAATTATTTTAAAAAAAGTAACCGACTTAGCCGGGCCGTACCCAACCCGGACTCCTCCAGCCGGCCCTCTTAAAAAGGCCCACCCGGGACCCCCCAGCCCAGCCGCCCTCACCCGAAACCCTAGCCGCCGCCGCTGCACCTCGTGCCACCGCCGCCCCTCGCCGCCACCGACCGCCGCCACCCGTCGCCGACCACCGTCGGAGTTGCTGCCGCCCTCGCCGGACCTCGTCGAGGTAGCCACCGCCAACAGTTTTCGTTAGAAAACCGTCCGTTTTTTAAAACCCGCGGTTGTTTTTTTCTAGATCAGTTTATTTTTTTTCCAGTTTAGTTAATTAGCGAATGCCCGTTCGTACGTTCGTTTTAACGAATTTTCACCCGTTTGCCGCAGACAGTGAACGTTCGTTCGTTAGCCTGTTCTTCAGTTTTTCTTTTTCCAGGGTTTTTCCGCGATTATTTTCCATCGTGATTTCTGCCCTGATTTTCGTTTTAGATTATCTTTTCGCTCATTTATCGGAATCAGGCGATTCAAGCGCCTAGACTTCATATCTAAGCCCTCTTTCTGTTTAACCAACTTGAAAAATATTTTGCTATTGTAAAATTTGACTTTAGTCCAGATTAGTAAATGGAGCTTGTTTCTTTCGCAGTTTGAGTTTCGTTGCTTCGTTTGATTTGGTTTTTTTTGCAAACCGGAGTTCTTAAGTTGAACTTTCTGGTTAGATCTCTTATTTGAGTTTTACCCATGCTTCTTGTTGAGTGCTTATTATATGCTTGTTTGTTTGCGATAGAGTATCCGGAGTGCGAAGCGTGCTACTACGAGTCTCTAGGTTTCACGGATCATCAGCAAGGCAAGTAACACTTTGATCATACCTCTTTACTACCCAGATTTATTGCATTAGATCAATCCTCAAACAATTGCATGATTAGGATTTGTTTTAATATGTGGGTTTTGGGAGGTAGATGAGGTAGTACCTATTACCCTGTTTATTATCAAACCTTTGGGAGTTACTTCTACGCTGCTTATATTGCTATGCTATGCTCGTAGAGGTGGTTTGGTTCGAGTGATTCATGACAGATGTGAGTATTGTTAATTAATGGTTGAATTAAGGTGGCTACTAAATACACATCTGGGTGGATTGCTTGAAGGCACCCTGGAGTACCCAGTGGTTGTCAGGGCACCTGGAGAATCCAGTGTTGTCCTAGGATATCCCGGAGTACCCGTGTGATCATCCTACGGTCCGCCACCCAGGCTCAAAGGGATGATAAGATTTGTCATACTAGAAACTTCCGTGTGAAGCCACAAGCCAATACGGGCTCTGGCATAGTTGAGTAAGTTGCGTGAAGCTCTTGAAGAGGTAGACAAGCAGATGTAGTGGGTTGTAGGTGGTACTATCTATCCAGAGTAGAGAGTTAATGCTTTAGAAAGACCGTGTCTCGAATCTCCGACCATGGATGTATTCGAGTCTTGTGGGGAAAAGTGCACAAACCTCTGCAGAGTGTATAAACTAATCATGGTTAGCCGTGTCCCCGGTTATGGATGTTTTGGGTATCTAGTTCTTGGATTATCATGTTGATCTCATCACTCTTAATATAATTTGATTGGATTTAATGATGATGCTTAATTGGATTGAGTTGGAGGAACCTTCTCAATGTTTAACAACCACCATGATAGTTAAATAAAATTTATTCCTTTGTTGTAGGGAAACATTGGCTTTATCCAAAACTGTAACCATAGAGCTTTCCACCAGCCATATATGCATGTAGTGATAGCATTTATTCTGTTCAATACTCTCTATGTGTTACATTGCCAGCATATTAAACGTGCTGACCCGTTTCGGGCTGCAACGTTCATGTTGCAGACTTTTTAGATGACGAGTAAGGTGCCATAGGTCATTGTCTTTCACTCAGTGATGCCGTTGGAGTTGATGGACTCACTTTATCTTCCAAGCCTTCCGCTGTTATCGATTTTAGATGGCCTTAAGCCATATTTATTATAATAAGTTCTCTTTTGAGACATTTGATGTGATAAGTGTGTGATTGCTACTCTGTTATAAATCCTCAAGTACTATGCGTGCCAGCATTACCGATCCAGGGATGACACTGATGCACAGAGATGAGACTGTTTCAGGTCTGGTCGCTACAAGATGGTATCAGAGCACACAACGAATGTAGGACACGACCACCAAGCTAAAGCCCTAGATCACTAATCTCTTCTCATTTCCGACTCCTCTCCTATTCTACTCTTTAGGATGGCGGATGCAAGGAACAAGTTAACGCAACCGGATGAAGATACACCTTTTGGACGACACTTGAAGGAAGTTACTAGGTACCTGAACATCGGAATACCAAGCTTCACCGGAACCTACATTGCCACTTTACCAAAAGAGGAGCTTTGGATGATTTGAGTTCAAGTTCCAGGAAGGACGTTCATGCCAGTCACTGAGCCCATAGAGTTTTCCTTTGATGCACCAACCTGGAATCTAGGAAAGAGCATGGCAGCCGACATCACCATGGGACGCATTGGAGAAGTTTACCACAAGGATCTCAAAGATACTATCTACCAGATTTGTGGGCGCCGAGATGAGCAATGCGAGATGATCAGCACCAGGAAGGACATATCTATTGCACCTTTCATCCAGGAGTTAAACCAGCACATTCGTTGCCAGGAGAACCAGATGTGCGCAGGCATGATAGATCTGAAGAAGGCAATGACCAGGACCACGAAGCTGGAGGAAGAACTCAAGTCTAGACGTGATGGATATGAGGAGGAAATGACGATACTCGTGGAGAAGAATGACGATATGACAAACAAGCTAGGAGTTTTCATGGGAGATCCCGCACTAGGAGGAGAAGACGACGATTCTACGTGTTTGGAGAACTACATCATCATCGACGACACCGACTCGGACCCCGAAGATAGCGATGATGACTTTGTTGATGAAGCTGGAGCAGATATCATGGAGTCTTCCACCGATCAATTTTTCTAGTCGACCACCACATCAGTAGTAGTATTCCCCCATGTATATAGTATAGTCTCATCACCTCTGTAATGATAGTTAGACCGATTGTATGCCCTTGTTTGAATTGATTGAAGTGATATGATTATGTTTGCCTCATGTGCATATGGGTAGTGTTTTCCCTCTAGACCTCATTCTATTCTATTTTCTCATCTTTTCTAAACCCTCAGATGCCTCCGAGACGCGACAATGGATTTGCTTTCCCACCGGAGCTCACTCAGTTGATCCAACAACAGAATGCATTGATGCAGATACTAGTCCAGAATCAGAATCAGGGGAACAACAACAGCAACAACAACAACAACAACAACAACAACAACAACAACAACAACAATAACAACAACTCACCACCACCACCACCTGTTGATCACTTAGCCCGTTTCTTAAGGCTGAATCTGCCGGTGTTCTCTAGTAGCACCGAGCCGATTGTTGCAGATGATTGGCTCCACAAGATTGGAAGGGAGTTGACCACTACAGGATGCATAGATGCGGAGAGAGTGCATTTTGGCGCACATCAGCTTGATGGACCCGCAACATCATGGTGGGAGAATTTCACAGCCACTTACCCCATTGACACTATCACATGGGACCAGTTCCAGCAGACTTTTTGCACTGGCCATGTTTCAGTAGGAGCTATGGCCATGAAGAAGCGCGAGTTTTGCAACTTGCACCAAGGAGGACGCACAGTGGACCAGTATGTTGATGATTTTAGTAAGTTAGCATGTTATGCCCCAGATGACGTCGCTATGGATGCAGCTAAGCAGGAGAAGTTTCTGGAAGGACCGAATGATGAGCTATGCATGCAGTTGATGGTGGCAACCTTCAACAACTACCAGGAGTTGGTATATAGAGCTCTCATGATTGAAGGGAAGCAGCAGTAGATTGACAACTGCAAGAGGAAGTATGGACAAGGGAAGTACAATTCTGGAGCTCAGCAGAGACCCCGTTTTACCCCGAACTCGGGAGGACCCCTTCAACATAACCATGGAGGTCACAATCACAATGGAGGAAGTTCGCACAACCATAGTGGCCCCAAGAATGGGAATGGTAATGGAGGAAGCAACGGTCAGAACCGTTCCAACCCAGCAACACCCGCCAAGAAGGATCTAAGTCACATTACTTGTTTCAAGTGCGGGAATAATGGACATTACACCACGGAGTGTACTGAAGCAAAGAATGGAAATGGCAATGGAAGCTCTGGGAAGAAGCCCAACCCTTTCAACAGGGGACAAGTGAACCATGTTAGTGTGGAGGAGGTTGAAGCGCAACCCGATGCAGTAATAGGTAAGTTTTTGGTTAAGTCATTTACTACAATCGTTCTTTTTGATACTGGTGCATCGCATTCATACATATCAATGGGATTTGTGGATAAGTTTAAACTACCAACCCAAGCCCTTAGGTCACCCATGTTAGTGACCTCGCCAGGAGCAGATTATATGGCTAGTCTATGGTGTGATCGGTTACCATTAAGGATTGGTAACTACGTGTTTCCCTCAGACCTAATAGTATTGGAGTCACAAGGACTGGATGTGATATTAGGCATGGATTGGTTATCGAAGTATGGAGGGAACATTGATTGCGCCAGTAAGTCGATTTTGCTCACCACCCCAGAAGGCAAAAGGATCAATTATGTATCCTGGCATGTGCCGAAGAGGACTCAAGTGAATTCCTTATCAAGAGTTGTACAGGAGGAAGTACCAGTGGTTATTTCCCAAAGAGTTGCCATGCATGCCACCGGATAGAGACATTGAGTTTTTGATTGAGCTTTTGCCAGGCACAGGGCCGATATCTAAGAGATCGTACAGGATGCCGCTAAAAGGATTTGGAGGAAATTAAGAAGCAGAGTAAGGAGTTACTGGATAATGGCTATATTCGCCCAAGTTCGTCACCTTGGGGATCACCAGTGCTTCTAGTGGAGAAGAAGGATGGATCATTGAGGATGGTTGTTAATTATCATGGATTGAATGAAGTGACGATCAAGAACAAGTATCCACTGCCGATGATCAATGATTTGTTTGACCAACTGAAGATTCGAGAGCAGGATATACCTAAGACAGCCTTTACCACAAGGCACGGGCTATATGAGTATACTGTTATATCATTTGGTCTGACTAACGCACCTGCCTATTTCATGAACATGATGGACAAGGTGTTTATGGAGTTTTGGGATAAGTTCGTCATCGTGTTCATTGATGATATTCTGGTTTACTCAAAGAATGAAGAGGAGCATAAGGAGCATCTGCATTTGGTACTTGGGAAGCTCAGAGAACATCAGTTATATGCCAAGTTCAGCAAGTGTGAGTTTTGGTTGAAGGATGTTGGATTCCTTGGACATGTTATATCTGGAGAAGGAATAGCAGTAGACCCCACCAAGGTTGTCACGTGGCAAATTGGGAAGCACCCATGTCAGTTGGAGAGATCCGGAGTTTTCTTCAACCCGCAGGATACTACCGGAGATTCATTGAGAATTTCTCGAACATTGCAAAGCCCATGACGGAGTTGTTGAAGAAGGGAACCAAGTTCAAATGGACTGAGGAATGTGAGGCCAGTTTTCAGGAGTTGAAGAAACATTTGGTTACAGCTCCAGTGTTGATCCTTCCAGATCAACGCAAGGATTATCAAGTGTATTGCGACGCTTCTCATCAAGGACTTGGAGCAGTGCTTATGCAGGAGGGAAGAGTTGTTTCATATGCCTCACGACAGCTTAAACCCCATGAGTTGAATTATGCTACACATGATTTGGAGTTAGCAGCCGTAGTGCATGCGTTGAAGACTTGGAGACATTTTCTCATCGGAAACCATTGTGAGGTGTACACGAATCACAAGAGTTTGAAGTATATCTTCACGCAGAAGGAGTTGAACCTTAGACAAAGGAGATGGTTGGAGCTCATTAAGGATTATGATATGAGATTGCACTATTATCCCGGAAAGGCTAACGTAGTAGCCGATGCGTTGAGCCGCAAGAGCCTTGTTAACACACTCATGACTGGAGAGATACCCAAGGAGTTAGCTGAGGATCTTCGTGAGCTATGTTTGGAAATAGTTCCGAGAGTCTATGTAGCAACATTGGAGATTTAGTCTACTTTGATGGATAAGATCAGAGAAGCTCAGAAAACGGACAAGGAGATTGCCGAGATAAAGGAAAGGATGAGCAAAGGAAAAGCTAAGGGATTTCGTGAGGATGAGCATGATACCTTATGGTTTGAGGACCGCGTATATGTGCCTAATGATCCGGAGATCAGGAAGTTGATTCTGTAGGAGGCCCATGATTCGCCATATTCGATTCACCCAGGAAATACCAAGATGTATCTGGACTTGAAGGACAGTTTCTGGTGGACCGGAATGAAGAAGGATATTGCGGAGTATGTAGCAGTCTGTGATGTATGTCAGAGAGTGAAGGCAGAACATCAGAAGCCAGCGGGATTGTTACAACCATTGCCGATACCCGAATGGAAGTGGGATAAGCTAGGCATGGATTTTATCACGGGATTGCCCAGGACTCATTCAGGCTATGACTCGATATGGGTTGTAGTCCATCGTCTGACGAAGGTAGCTCATTTCATCCCAGTGAAGACCACTTACACCAGTGCTAAGTTTGCAAAGATATAGATGACCAGAATCGTATGTCTGCATGGAGTTCCGAGGACCATTGTATCAGATAGAGGAACCCAGTTCACCTCAAAGTTCTGGAATCAGTTGCATGAAACTTTGGTTTCCAAGCTAGAGTTCAGTACAGCCTTTCATCCACAGACAGATGGATAGACCGAGAGAGTCTATCAGATTCTGGAGGACATGTTGAGAGCTTGTGCGCTAGATTATGGATCTAGTTGGGACGATAATTTTCCACATGCGGAGTTCTCTTACAACAACAACTACCAAATCCAGTTTGAAGATGGCCCCTTTTGAAGCTTTGTACGGAAGGAGGTGCAGGACACCATTGTTATGGGATGAAGTTGGAGACCGTCAGTTGTTTGGACTAGATTTGGTTAAAGAGTCTGAAGAGAAGGTTAAGTTGATTCGCGATAGACTCAAGGTAGCCAAGTCTAGGCAGAAGAGCTATGCGGATTCTAAAGGCAAGGAGACAGTTTACAAAGTCGGAGACAGAGTGTATCTTCATGTGTCCCCACTTCGAGGAGTTAAGCGTTTTGGAGTTAAGGGAAAGTTAGCACCGCATTTTGTGGGACCATACAAAGTTTTGGAACGTATGGGAGAAGTTGCTTACAAGTTGGAGTTACCCGAAGGATTTCTAGGAGTTCAAGATGTGTTCCATGTTTCCCAGTTGAAGAAGTGCCACGCAGAGATGGCCGATATCCCTCTGAGAGATACAGTGCCACTCGAAGCGATTCAGTTGGATAGCGATTTGACCTACGAGGAGAAACCAGTAAAGATTCTCGAGTTTGGCACCCAAGTCACACGCAACAAGGTTATCAAGTTCTGCAAAGTTCAGTGGAGCCACCATACCGAGGATGAAGCCACCTGGGAGTGAGAGGAAGACCTACAGAAGGACCACCCACACCTATTTTCTAGCCAACCCGAATCTCGAGGGCGAGATTCATCTTAAGGGGGGTAGGTTTGTAACATCCCAAATTTTCAATTTGGAATGTTATACATTAGATCACCACTGCATATCATATTTTATTGCATTTTGGCTTAATCCTAGAAATTCTACGCAACTCAAGGACCCACACAGAGAGTTGGGGATTTCGTTATTTTCATATTTGAGTTTTCTCAAATTTTGAAAAAAAGGATCTTTTGATTTTAATTATTTTCTATTCAAATATTTCTTTTATGAAAATAAAAGAGAGGGGATAAAATGACTTTCCCAAAATAAAGAAATATTGGAGATTTAATATTAAAATCAAATAAGAATTTTATTCGGAGTTTTATCGCTATTTTATTTGAATTAGGAAAAATATGCATTTTTCAAAATTCCATTAGAGGCCCAAATAAATGTTCACCTTGTCCGCTATATTTTTAGAGGACGGGGAAAATTTATTTCAGGATTTTTGGAGTCCGTTTAGTATTTCTTTTATTTGTTTTTCTGCACGTGGAATTATTTTAAAAAAAGGAACCGACTTAGCCGGGCCGTACCCGACCCAGACTCCTCCGGCCAACCCTCTTAAAAAGTCCAATCCGGGACCCCCCCGCCCATCCGCCTGCACCAGAAACCCTAGCCGCCGCCGTCGTCGCCGCCGCCGCCGCCGCTGCGCCTCGCACCGCCGCCGCCCCTCGCTGCCACCGACCGCCGCCACCCGCCGCCGACCCCGCCTCCGACCCCGCCACCCATCGCTGTCGCCGACTACCGCCGGAGTTGCCGCCACCCTCGCCGGACCTCATCGAGGTAGCCGCTGCCGCCGCCAGTTTTTGTTAGAAAACCGTCCGATTTTTTTAAAACCCGCGGTTGTTTTTTTTCTAGATCGGTTTATTTTTTCCCGGTTTAGTTAATTAGTGAACGCCCGTTCGTACGTTCATTTTAACGAATAGTTTTCACCCATTAGCCGCAGACAACGAACATTCGTTCATAGCCTGTTCGTCAGTTTTTCTTTTTCCAGGGTTTTTCCGCGATTATTTTTGATCGCGATTTCTGCCCTGATGTTCGTTTTAGTTTATCTTTTCGCTTGTTTATCGAAATCAGGCGATTCAAGCGCCTAGATCTTTGTCTCGAAGCCCTCTTTCTGTTTAAACAACTTGAACAAAATTTTGCTACTGTAAAATTTGACTTAAGTCCAGATTAGTAAATGGAGCTTGTTTCTTTCGCAGTTTGAGTTTCGTTGCTTTGTTTGATTTAATTTTTTTGCATACCAGAGTTCTTAAGTTAAACTTTCTGGTTAGATCCCTTATTTGAGTTTTACCCGTGCTTCTTGTTGAGTGCTTATTGTATGCTTGTTTGTTTGCGATAGAGTACCCGGAGTGCGAAGCGTGCTACAACGAGTCTCTAGGTTTCACGGATCATCAGCAAGGCAAGCAACACTTTGATCATACCTCTTAACTACCCAGTTTATTGCATTAGATCAATCCTCGAACAATTGCATGGTTAGGATCTATTTTAATATGTGGGTTTTGGGAAGTAGATGAGGTAGTACCTATTGCCCTGTTTATTATCAAACCTTTGGGAGTTACTTCTACGTTGCTTATATTGCTATGCTATGCTCGTAGAGGTGGTTTGGTTCGAGTGATTCATGACAGATGTGAGTATTGTTAATTAATGGTTGAATTAAGGTGGCTACTTAAATATACATCTGGGTGGATCGCTTGAAGGCACCCTGGAGTACCCAGTGGTTGTCAGGGCACCTGGAGAATCCAGTGTTGTCCTAGGATATCCCGGAGTACGCATGTGATCATCCTATGGTCCGCCACCCAGGCTCAAAGGGATGATAAGATTTTTCATACTAGAAACTTCCGTATGTAGCCACAAGCCAATATGGGCTCTGGCATAGTTGAGTAAGTTACGTGAAGCTCTTGAAGAGGTAGACTAGCAGATGTAGTGGGTTGTAGGTGGTACTGTCTATCCAGAGTAGAGAGTTAATGCTTCAGAAAGACTGTGTCTCGAACCTCCGACCCTGGATGTATTCGAGTCTTGTGGGGAAAAGTGCGCAAACCTCTGTAGAGTGTATAAACTAATCATGGTTATCCGTGTCCCCGGTTATGGACGTTTTGAGTATCTGGTTCTTGGATTATCATGTTGATCTCATCACTCTTAATATAATTTGATTGGGTTTAATGATGATGATTAATTGGGATTGAGTTGGAGGAACCTTCTCAATGTTTAACAACAACCATGATAGTTAAATAAAATTTATTCCTTTGTTGTAGGGAAAAATTGGCTTTATGCAAAACTGTAACCATAGAGCTTTGCACCAGCCATATATGCATGTAGTGATAACATTTATTCTTTTCAATACTCTCTATGTGTTACATTGGCAGAATATTCCATGTGCTGACCTGTTTCGGGCTGCAACGTTCATGTTGTAGACTTTTCAGACGACGAGTAAGGTGCCATAGGTCGTTGTCTTTCACTCAGTGATGCCGTTGGAGTTGATGGACTCACTTTATCTTCCAAGCCTTCCGATGTTATCGATTTTAGATGGCCTTAAGCCATATTTATTGTAATAAGTTCTATTTTGAGACATTCAATGTAATAAGTGTGTGATTGCTACTCTGTTATAAATCCTCAAGTACTATGCATGTCAGCATTACCGATCCAGGGATGACACTGATGCATAGAGATCAGACTGTTTGAGGTCTGGTCGCTACAGAATTACTCACGCACAACGGTGAGCATCATGAAATTGGTGATGGAGGATGGTTGATGATGACGACGGCGATGAATCCCCCTCTCCGGAGCCCCGAACGGACTCCAGATCAGCCCACCCTAGAGAGATTATGGCTTGGCGATGGCTCCATATCGTAAAACGCGATGAAACTTTTTCTCTGATTTTTTCTCCGCGGAAGCCAATATACGGAGTTGGAGTTGAGGTCGGTGGACATCCAGGGGGCCCACGAGGCAGGGGGGTCGCCCAGTGGAGGGGGCACGCCCCCACCCTCGTGGGCAGGGTGTGGTCCCCCTGACGCTATTTCTTTCGCCAGTATTTTTTATTAATTCTGAAAAGTTGCTCCGTGGGTTTTCAGGTCATTCCGAGAACTTTTATTTTTGCAGAAAAATAACACCATGGCAGTTCTGCTGAAAAAAGTTCAAATCATGAAAGTTAGAGTCCACAACAAGGGCAAAAGTGTTTGGAAAAGTAGATACGACAGAGAATTATCAAAAATCCCGATGGGTTTTTGCCTCATTTGATGTATCAGAATGGTCTCCTTGATGTTCTGAACATATAGCCAGCTCGTCCTACGAATCTCACCTGTGCATACCGGATTTCTAAAAACGGTGAACACATGATAATCAAAGAATGGAAGAAATGTATGGACATTCATAAGGAGGTTCTTGGAAGCAACATTGTGCGAAAGGCAAGAATTGGAGACAGGATAATCTCCATTCTCCATAATGGAGAGTCAGGGGCTATCTTGTTTTATGCTATTTTACCTAAGATAATATAGTAGGTACTAAGAGAATGTAGTAGGTCCTATGAGGTACAATATGTTTATGAGAGTTGATGATGATGAGTAGTTGTGATTATGTCTAGTGACCAACTTGTATGTGATGTCTCATTGATGAAAACGATTATCATGAGGAGGTGTTATATGACAATGATGTATTATGATGATAAGATGTTAATGATATGATGATGATGATGAATTTATATATCATTGGGTGAAAGAACCATGGATTAGTTTCAAGTGGATGTCCATCCACTTGAA
The DNA here is from genome assembly GCF_002162155.2 of Triticum dicoccoides. Lineage (NCBI taxonomy): Eukaryota > Viridiplantae > Streptophyta > Magnoliopsida > Poales > Poaceae > Triticum > Triticum dicoccoides. The sequence goes on from NC_041389.1 coordinate 115,637,163, forward strand.
ACTAGTCCACGGTTCTTTCTCCCACTGATGTAATAACTCATTATGATGTAAAATGATGTAAAATCATTCTCTAAATTGCTGCGGTATGAAAACTTGTATAAAGGTGTATGAATACAACATGAAATAAAAAAGAAATACGGAATAATAGTAGTAGCACGTAATAGGAGAAGCGCTAGTACTAATTACCAGTAGCGCTTGTTTTAGAAAGCGCTGCTACTAAGTCGATATAGCAGTAGCGCTGTCCAACACACACTACTGCTAATCTTTAGCTGTAGCGCCTTACTAGTAGCGCGGTACCCCGCGCTACTGATAGGCTTTAAACACGCGCTACTGCTAAGATTTTCCCAAGTAGTGAGGAGAGGGTGGAGGGGTATATATAGCCTCCACAAAAAATCTAACCGTTACACACATTATACCAAACTCGGTGGGACCGGATCAGAAAACTCGGTCGGACCAATTTAGTGCATATGTGACCGTTAGGCAATTTCGGTGGGACCGACATGTCATCTCGGTGGGACTGATATCATTAGGGTTAGAGCATAACGTAATCTCGGTTGGACCGATTACTCAAACTTGGTTGGACTGACTTTCGTAATAAGCTAACAGAGAGTTGGTCAGGCAAACTCGGTGGGACCGATTCAGTCGTCTCGGTGGGACCGAGGCGTTACGAAAAGGAAACAAAGAGTTTGCATTGCAGACTCGGTGGGACCGATCGCTCATCTCGGTTAGACTGAAATGTTACGAAGGGAAACAGAGATTTTGCAACCCCATCTCTGTGAGACCGAGATCCCTATCGGTGAGACCGAAAAGACTAGGGTTTCTGGCAGTGGCTATGTCAAATGAACTCGGTGGCGTCGGATGGATCAAATCCGTGGGGCCGAGTTTGACTTTTGGTTTTGGACATATGTGGATATGAGAAAGTGGTTGAGGGCTTTTGAGCATATCACTAAGCATTTTGAGCAAGCAAGCCATTAAGCAACACCTCATCCCCTTTTAATAGTATTGGCTTTCTTATAGACTCAATGTGATCATGGATCACTAAAGTAGAAAATGTAGAGTCTTGGACTTTGAAGCTTGAGCCAATCTTTTGTCCTTGGCATTTTGAGGGGTCCACATTCCTTATCCATGCCATGCCAATCATTGAACTTTCCTGAAATATTTATCTTGTAATGGCATTAGTTCAATGAGCTATATGTTGTTAATCATTACCAAAACCACCCAGGGATAGTTGCGCTTTCACTTTGAGATTATGAATGCTGAACTACTATCTCCTTCTAATTATAAAGTTACTCCAGCACCTACAGACAAAGTAGACACCATTGACCAGTGCCTGGGCTCTCCTGAGCACAAGGAAGACACTATCAATTCTAAAAATCAGATGGTATCTCAGAAAGAAGCCAACAAAGTAACTGAGGCTATCACCGGTGAGTTAATTGGAAAAGAGAATCCAATTGAGACTGGAAAACTGATTTCTCAGATAGAAGGCAACCAAGCAAATGAGGCATTCATCAATAAAATGATTGAAGAGGATTCTCTGGGTGGGACAGATAATCTGCCTATTGAGAAGTCTGGAGTTGAAAGCCTTTTACCAAATCTTGCAGAAGAGGAAATTTTAGAAAAAAGAGGTATAGCTTCTTCCTCACGCACTGTACCTCTTCCAGTTTGCTCATCCTTAGTTCCTAACTCTTCCCCCGCCTCCTCGGAATCTACTGGACCTCCTCCTAGTTTTGAAGAAAAAGGAAAGTTCCTGCCTGACAGCTCAACTCATATTGATGAGGTTTCTGAACCTATCTTACCGAAAAAGGCTTTCGCCCCGCTTTATAAATAAAGCAACCACCGAGCATAAAGTCAACAAAGTACCATCTGCAAACACACACACACACACACACACACACACACACACACACACATCGCCACCGCAGGCAAGGTCTGATGGACAAGCACACACACAACAATCGGGTTTAGCTGTGGGCACAACAGAACAAGCCCAACACTCAAACACACAAGCACACACAACACACATGGTGGCGATGACGACGCGGGGAAGATCTAATCGGCTCCAGCAGTGTAGGGGGAAGCGGTGGAGCCATCAAAGAGCCATCGAGCGAAGCTGGGTGATAATGGAGGTGATGGCGTCTCTCTCCCGGGGACCGCTAAGGGGCCGCCAAAGCTGCAAGTAACCCGACCATTTGAACAGAGCGTTAGTAGCGCGACAAAGAGGTATACGCTGAATCAGGAGCCTATTCCTAACAGTCTAGAGTGTCCAGGTTAGCACACCGATGGTCAGCTACCTAATGTGGAGAGACGAGGGTGGTAATGCCTGAAGTTCGGTGAAGAGAGCGGGGAAATTGTTGTCGTCCCAACTACCGCCCACTATTTCACGGAAATAGCTCCAGAGGAACTGTGTGGACACACAGGTGAAGAAGATATGGTTCGAATCCTCTCCGGGCACACATAGCGGGCTACGCCCGTCACCATGGTCGTTGCACTTCAAGACCTCCATGCCTGACGGAAGGCGGTCGCGGATCCATTGCCACAAGAATATTATAATCTTCAAGGGAAGCCGGATCTCCCAAATGGTGGTGAGAGCCTCGGGTCCCGGGGAGGGGGTGATCGCCTTGTATAGGTATTTAGTGGAGAATTAGCCAGATGGCTCTAGACACCACCTGGTGCGGTCATCACCCATATCCAGGTCAGGCTCGTGCAGCACGATGCAGTCGAGCAAGTCATGCCAATCGGCGGTCTCCGCAGATCCGAACGGTCACCGGAACGCGAGTTTCCCTAAGTCAATAAGGGCCACCGCGATAGATATCCGTGGCTCAACCGCAATGGCAAACATGCTAGGGAAGCGAGCCGCGAAGGGTGCGTCCCCAGCCCAACATCTAACCAAAACAGTATGGCGGTGCCAGATCTAACCGCAGTTGAGGTTCCTATGCGGAGGATTGGGAGGAGTTGTACGATGGATTGCCAAAACTGGGAGCCCCCGGACCGCTGACAGAAGGCGAGTGGCTAGCCATGTGGGTATTTCTGCTAGATGATGCGGAGCCATAAGCCACCCTCTCCATTCGTAATCAGCCAGAGCCACCTAGTCAGCAGAGCAATGTTCATGTGTTTGGAGGACATGGCCCGAGGCCACCCTGATCACGAGGCTTACACATCTCAGTCCACTGAACCATGTGGTACTTTTGCTTATCACCCTCGTCAGCCCAGAAGAAGCGTCCTTGGACTCTAGCAATCTCATGGTGCAGCGTCTCATGCAGGCTGTAGAAGCTCATAATGAATAGGAGTAGGCTAGATAGGGACGAGTTAATGAGCATAGTCCAGGCTGCCTTAGAAAGCCACCGCCCCTGCCAAGGCTCGATGCGGTGCTGGAGCTTTCCCACCATAGACTGCAGCTTGGCCACTGTGAGCCGCTTCTCACTAATGGGGATCCCCAAATAAGTCATGGGGAAGCTCCCGAGCTGACAGTTAAGCCAGTCCATGATGCTCTTGCATTTGTCTTGGGGGTAGCCCAATACCATCACCGCACTCTTATCGAAGTTAATCCTGAGACCAGACATCTGCTGAAAGCAGAGCAGGAGAAACTTTAAGTTCGTGATGTCGCTAGCAGAGCCTTCTACTATAATGGTGTCATCCACATACTGGAGGAGGGAGAGCCCATTCCCGCCAACAAGATGCAGCACTATGCCCTTGATATGCCCCACATCCTTAGCTCTATCTAAGATGGTTGCCAGGGCATCGACAACCATGTTGAAGAGGAACAGGGAGAAGGGATCGCCCTGCCTCACCCCACAGAAGGTGGGGAAGTATGGGCCAATCTCGCCGTTGACGTTGACCGCGGTCCAGCCGGAGGAGACCAATTGCATCATGCGGGTCACCCAACGGTCGTCGAAGCCCTTCTAGAGCAAGCTCTCCCAAAGGAAAGCCCAACTAACCGTGTCATGTGCCTTGTGGAAGTCAAGTTTTAGGAATACCACCTTGAGGTGTTTGGCGTGCACCTCGTGGAGTGCTTCATGAAACACTAGGACTCCGTCAAGGATATAGCACCCCTAGATTAAGGGCGACTTATCCGGGTGAGTGATCCGGTCGGCTATTGGGGCCACCCTATTGGCGTACCCCTCTGCAAGGATGCGGAAGATGATGTTGATCACCGTGATCGGGCGGAATTGGCGGATATCCAAAGCGCTAGTTACTTTGGGGATGAGGGTGATTATCCCAAAGTTGAGCCTGGAGAGGTCAATGGATCCTACATAGAACTCCTCAAAAAGGGCCATCACCTCAGGCCTGATGACCTCCCAGAAGGTCTGGAAGAACTTGACCGGAAAGCCATCGGGGCCAGGCGCCGAGGACGGGTTCATGCCCTTAATGGCCGCCTACACTTCTGCCTCAGAGAACGGGGCCGTTAGAGCCATGTTATCCACAACCGAGACACAACAGTGAGGTGGCCATATATCGTGAGCAAGGGCAAGCCCTCCTCGAGGGGAGGCAGAGAATAGGTCTCTGTAAAAGCCATCTACATGTGCCCGAATAGCCTCCGGCTGCTGTAGCAGGGTCTCTTTGTCCCATAGAAGCGGGGTGGAGTTACGGCGCTGTCGGCCATTGGCGATGGCCTGGAAATAGGCGGTATTGGCGTCTCCCTTGAGGACCCAATTCTGCGTACCCCTTAGGCACCAGTATGCCTCCTTGCCTGTGTAATAACCGTGAGCTGGTCTTCCAAATCATACCTAAGCATCCATTCCTCGGCCGAGAGGCCCGAGGCATCAGCCCGGAGATCCAGAGACTGGATGCCCTCTAGGAGAGCTTTCTTTCGCTCCCGAATGTTGCGGCCTAGGTTGGCATCCCAACCTTTCATGAATTGTCGCGACCAATTAGCACAAAAATGCCAAGATTCCATGGCCGAGAGGGAGCGGTGGGGTGCTTCACGTGCCTCGCGCTAACGTGCGACCACCGCAGGGGCAAACCCGGGCTGGTTCAGCCAGATGGTTTCAAAGCGGAAGCGGGGGGGGGGGCTGGGGGCTCGATCGTTCTCCTAAGAGAGAATAAGGGGAACATGATCGGAGCTAATTTGAGTAATCGCCCAGAGCGACGCTAGGGGGCAACGAATGTCCCACTCAGGTGATGCGAAGACTCAGTCAAGGACCGACCGGGTTGGGTTAGCGTGGCAATTGGTCCAGGTAAACCTGGCACCAACTCTATCTAGCTCGTGGAGTCCCATGTCCGTGATGTAGTCGTTGAACATTTGCATCCGAGGGAAGCTGATCAAGTTATTGCTCTTATCCTCCTCTAACCGGATGAGGTTAAAGTCGTCGCCCACCACGACTGGTAGCTGGGCGGCCACGACCTTCGCAGGGAGCTCAACGAGGAAGGCCTCAGAGCGGTTATGATCTGCAGGTCCATAGACGGCAATAATCTCCCATTTGAAGTTGAGGGCCAGCTCAAAGATCTCCATGCTGACGAAGAACTTGCCTCGGTCCATGCTTCCTACCTCAAAGGTGGCATCTTTGACTCCTAAAAGGATGCCACCCGACTGGCCTGCGCTCCCACTAGAAGGGAGCCAGTGCCAAGCAAAAAGGCCAAAACTCAAATGCTCGAGTCCCGAGAGTGAGAATTTGGTGCACATCGTTCTTTAATGGCCACAATGTCTATTCGCTCGTTACGCATGTATTCAATCAATTGGCGGCACCGGCCATCTTGACTGAAGCAGCGGATGTTCCAAAAGATAGTCCGCATCACGAGACCATCGGGGGGCTGCTTGAACCCAAGACTCAGGATGCGCTCTCTATGTGGAGGGCTACGGTGCAAGAGCGGGTGCGTCCCCGGATTTCAGCCGGGCCAGCCACTGCACGAGGCTGGGTGCCCACGGAGGCATCGATAGCGGTGCCGGAGGCATCCAGAAGACGTACACGGGTCTCTGCAAGGCTCCCATCGAGGATCTCTCGAGCACGGATCGCTTCAATCCGGACTAATGGGGACCCTATTTCTCCCCTGAACACAATGGTCGAATCTGCTGCCAACTTTGCAAGGTGGCCTAACGGTGACGACTTAAGAGCAGAGAATGAGCAAGTAGCGGGGGTAGTTGGGATGGGCGGAGTACCTGGCTCAAGGTTTTGGGCAGCTGCCCGGACCTCTGGCCGCTCTGGAATAGGCAAAGCTGGACTACCCTCCGGTCTGACCACCTCGATCCTGGCACTGCGGCATGAGGACGTCACCGAAGTCGAGGTCGATCTGCCTGGCATGGAGTAGGTCGTAGTCCGAGGGGGGAGTGGGGGGGGGCACCGGAGTGGTCATCACCGCCGACGCCTCGCCGAACGCGGTGCACGTGGTGGCCAGGAGCAGGGCCGATGAAGAAGCGATCTGGATCGCGGTAGAGGCGAGCGGAGTCGGGGCCATGTCGGCGCCTGAGAGGGAATCAGTGTCCTCGAGGTCCGCCAGGGCCGGCCCGATGAGAGGGGCTGCAAGAGGACAGTCCGAGTCCACCCCCACCACCTGAGGGGTCGCGGCCACCGTGGGAGGGAGCCGAGGTGCTGGGGTCGAGTCGCCCATGGTGGAGATGGGCGCGACTGATGGTCCCAAGGGAGAAGGATGAGACTGAGATGGACATCTCTGGGATTGGCCAGGAGGGACTGGGGATCAGTAAGGCCCATTTTGCTCCAACAAAAGCATCAGATAAGGTAATTAACATACCTTTTGACTGGGTTAACTTCATGATCATGGCATTCATATCTCCTGAAATTTTTGAATGGCCAAAAGGTTTCCTCTCCTCGCAAATGTGGAATATTATTGCTCTGGGTTCTGAAAATAAAGTTCTTCTGCCTTTTTTCATTCCAAACACATTCCCCATGAATTCTCTTCCTAATTGCAAGTTCAGCTCTAATGGTAATGAAGGCTCTGACACTGTTGTTAGTTTCTCAACACCACAAAGTAATTCATGATCTATTTCTGACCAAGTCTCTCACAAGGAGATGGCCTACACCACAAGTGCTCTGCAATCTAAGAGGAAGAGAGGTGTCAAATCCATCTGGTGGACTGTGAGGTAAAAAGGAGCCTCATGATTCATGAACTTCAAAAAGGTTTTAAGAAAAAGTCCCGCTCTAATGAAAATTGCATGGTCTGGCACTCTGATCCTCCTGTTTTATCTGGGAAGATAGTTAAAAACTTAAACACCTCCTTTTGCAAGGTCCCGCAGAAAGACACTTCAGAGGAGATGTTGAGAACCAGGGCAAAGAAGAAGAAAGAGGACAAGAAGGGAGCAAGGGAAGCACAAGAATATAAGGGCTTAAACTCACCAGAGTCATAGTACCCTTTCTTCTGGAAATGTGTAACTGGGATATTGTAATAAATTTGCTACCTGTCTGGATTAGATCTTAGAGGCTGAACTTGCTACCTGTCTCTTTAATGTGGGCTGAAAATCAGTTTATCATCTTAGGGTACTTCTGTGTGATGCATTTTCTATGTTATTCACCGGCGGAGATTGAGAAGATCAAAGGAATTTCAAAGGATTATTACACTGATAGATATAGTAGAGAACCCAGCATGGAGTTCTTGAGAAAGAAAGCAAGTAAACATGAACAAGCAATGGAAAATTCTTAATTGGAACATTAGGGGCATGGGAGACAAAGCTAAATGGCTAGCTCTGGCTAATAAGATTGAAGAAACAAATAGTGACATCATCTGCCTCCAAGAAACAAAAAGAGAAATTATTGATGTTGCTTTCCTAAGAAAATCCTGCCCTTAAAGAATTAATAAATTTGAATATGTCCCCTCCATTGGGGCAGCTGGGGGACTCATGGTGGCCTGGAATGGCAATCTTTTTAAGGGAGAAAAAATGTTTGCAAATCAGTTTGCTATCACCATTCAATTCACTTCCTGCCTTAATGGAAACTCCTGGATTCTCACTAACATTTATGGGCCCTGCCAACATGAAAGGAGATATGACTTCATAAACTGGATGGAAAAAATTCAAATGCCTTCAGATATAGACTGGCTTCTTATGGGGGACTTTAACTACATAAGATTTCTAGCAAACAGAAACAGAGTAGGAGGGGACATGCTAAAATTCAATGCAGCAATCAACTCTTTGGGTGTAGTAGAAATTCCTTTAAAGGGTAGGCAATTCACTTGGAGCAACATGCAACAGGCCCCCCTTCTAGAAAAACTGGACTGGTGTTTCTCATCTGAATCCTGGACTCTAAACTATCCAGACACAGTGGACAACTGCTTAGCCAAACCAATTTCAGATCATGTCCCATGTGTGATCCAAATAGGTACTGCTATTCCCAAAGCAAAAATATTCAGATTTCAAAACTACTGGCTTCAACTTCTAGGATTCAAAGAAATAGTGCAAAGCATTTGGAGACAACAAGTGGAGAGGACAGATAGTGCTAAGAGAATAACTGCAAAGTTCAAAAGGCTAAGGAAATGACTTAAAATCTGGGCAAAACAAATCTCAAACTTGGCTCAGAACATTAGGCATTCAAATGAGCTCATACTACTTGTCGTGGTGATCTCGCGGGGGGAATCTCATCACGGCAGATGCCACGGGGTGGCTTAAGGTGAGGCCAAGACTGCTGTGGAGATCAAGGGACGGTATTGGGCAAACAGCACGCTGTGATTTACCCGGGTTCGGGGCCCTCACGAGGAGGTAATACCCCTAATCCTACAAGCCTGATGATATATGCAGTATACGTAGCAGTTCAGAGTTGCTCCTCGAGTTGTATTTAGAGAAGACATAAGAGAGCTATGTGCTACTAGCTTCATATGTGTGTATGTAGGAATTAGAGAGTGAGAGTGGGTGGCTTTGTTCCTTGTGGGCATCCATGTGCGTGGCCGAATGCATGTATGGCCAGGAGCCTGTCCCTAGATGGATGGATGTGTGCTTGTATATATTAGTGTGTGCGTGAGTGTTGTCCCCTTGGCCAAGTAAATGCCTTCTTGGCCAAGGGAGCGACCTCTTGCCCAACTTAGTGTCCCCTAGGTCACTTTATACACTAGTGCCCAAGGACAAGTAACATTGTACATGACGTCGCGTATGTCAAGGTAACAGTGTATGCTTTATCAGCAATAGTGACCACAGTATGGCCGCGGTATGGTTGTCTTGTTGGTGTCAGGTCGGAGCCGCGGTTGACTTCGCGTAGCATGCCGGCTAGAGAAGTCGGACGAGGAGCCGACAGGGTAGCTGGACCGGGACGTTGGCCGCCCCGTTGTTTTGAAGCGTCGTTTGCCGTCTTGGGCCTACCGAGGAGTCATCCTCCCGACAATAGCCTCCGAGCCTCAGGGCAACTTGGAGAAGTTGCGCAGAGGGTTTTAGCGGGCGTCGATGAAGCAGAAGATGTCAATGATAGTCGGTTGCGGACCGCAGCCGGCGCAGCTTGCTTCTAGTGGGTGTGCGCAAGCGCACCCACTGGGTGTAGCCTCCGAGACGACGAGCAATTTGGAAAAGTTGGGTAGAGGGTCTTCACGATTGTTGATGCACATGAAGGCGTCGAGGATGCCGGTTGTAGCCGGCGGCGTGCGTGCAACAGGCATGGCGTGTTCCGAGTGGGGGCGCGCAAGCGCACCCACTGGGTGTAGCCTCCGAACCTCTGGGCAACTTGGAAAAGTTGGGCGGAGGGTCTTTGCAATTATCGATGAATCCGACAGCGGCGTCGAGGATTCCGGGCGCAGACACGGAGTCCGCCGACTGGTGGGCACCGGGACCTACCGGGCGCAAACGCGGAGCCCGCCGGCTGAGTGGGGGCGCGCGAGCGCACCCACTGGGTGTAGCCTCCGAGCCTCCGGGCAACTTGTAAAAGTTGGGCGGAGTGATAACCCACAAGTATAGGGGATCACACCAGTTTTCGAGGGTAGAATATTCAACCCAAATTTATAGATTCGACACAAGGGAAGCCAAAGAATATTTGTAAGTATTAGCAGCTGAGTTGTCAATTCAGCCACACCTAGAGATTAATTATCTGTAGCAAAGTGATTAGTAGCAAAATAGTATGATAGTTTTGATAGTAGTGATAGCAGCAATACTAACGGTAACAGTGATAGTAGTAATTTGGTAGCAAGTGCAACAGTGACAATAGTGGTAGTAACTTAGCAAGAACAATATAAGATACATTCGTAGGCATTGGATCAGTAATTTGTTGGATGATATTCATCATGTGATAGTCATAACCTAGGGCGATACAGCACTAGCTCCAGTTCATAAATATAATGTAAGCATGTATTTCGTAAATAGTCATACATGCTTATGGAAAGAACTTGCATGACATCTTTTGTCCTACCCTCCCGTGGCAGTGGGGTCCAATTGGAAACTAAGGGATATTAAGGCCTCCATTTAATAAAGAACTGGAACAAAGCATTAACACATGGTGAATACATGAACTCCTCAAACTACGGTCATCACCGGGAGTGGTCCCGACTATTGTCACTCTGGGGTTGCCGGATCATAACACGTAGTAGGTGACCATAACTTGCAAGATCAATCTAGAACATGGACATAATTGCGATAACATAAACGGTTCAGATATGAAATCATGGCACCCCGGCCGAAAGTGACAAGCATTAAGCATGGCAAAGTCATAGCAACATCAATCTCAGAACATAATGGATACTAGGGATCAAGCCCTAACAAAACTAACTCGATTACATGATGAATCTCATCCAACTCCTCACTGACCAGCGAGCCTACGAAGGAATTACTCACTCCCGGTGTGGAGCATCATGGAATTGGCGATGGAGAAGGGTTGGTGATGATGAAGAACGAAGATCCCCCTCTCGAGAGCCCCAAACAGACTCCAGATCTGGCCTCCTGATGAAGAACAAGAGGTGACAATAGCTCCATCTCATGGAATGCGATAATTCTATCTCCCTGATTTTTTCTAGAAAATGTGATTTTATAGCGTAGGTTTCAAGGTCTGCGGGGCCACCAGGTGGGGACAACCCATCTGGGTGCGCTTGGGGGGGGGGGTTGGTGCACCCTGGTGGGTTATGCCCACCCAGGTGCCCCCCTCAGGTGGATCTTGGCTCCAGAAATTCTCTTTTATTGTATAAAAATCCTCGCAAAGTTTCGTTCCATTCCGAAAACTTTTATTTGTGCACAAAACAACACCATGGCAGTTCTGCTGAAAACAACATTAGTTCGGGGTTAGTTTCATTCAGATCATGCAAATTAGAGTCCAAAACAAGAGGAAAAGTGTTAGGGAAAGTAGATACGTTCGAGACGTATCAACTCCCCCAAGCTTAAACCTTTGCTTGTCCTCAAGCAATTCAGTTGATAAACTGAAAGTGAAAAAGAAAAACTTTTACGAACTCTTTTGCTCTTGTTTGCATAAATAAGCTTAAATAGCACCCAGGTTTTCAGCCAATATTATAACGAACCATGTCGACAATAACTCTTAAAAATTATATTAACTCATATCAATGACATAATAAGCTAGCGAGCAATAACAAGATATCTCAAACAACAACACGTTATCAAAACAACCATGATATAATATTACAATAGTGGTATCTCGCTAGCCCTTTCTGAGACCGGAAAACATAAATGCAAAGCACCTCCAAAGTTCAAGCAGCGACTAAACATTGTAATTCATGGTAGAAAAGATCAAGTCATGATGCACCCAACACTAGCTACACACAATGCATCAGCATGACAGCAGTGCTCTCAAGTTCTGGCGCTTATTTAAGAAGGTGGTGACACAACATAAAAGTAAATAGATAGTCCCTTCGCGGAGGGAAGCAGTGATTTGCAGAGGTGCCAGAGCTCAAGTTTTAAAATAGAGGTAAATGATATTTTGAGACATGCACCCTTCTCATTTACTTCACGAATATCAGTTATCAATATCTTCCATGCTAAGCACGCTAGTGGCGGTTCCCAAGCGGAAAAGTAAAGGTTATGACTCCATTGGAAGTTTTTGTTTGATTATTTCAGAGATCAATTCTTTTTGCAGTTTGGGACTAGGCCTCCCTGACGGTGTCCTGGACTAGGGGGTACTCAACACGTCGTCTCCCGATCAGTTGGATTGGGCTGAGGACCCCCATGGCCGTATACTCATGGGCCAGTCCGGACAGCTGCCGCATACAAGGAAGAATCCACAAGACTTGGCGATCAAGACAAGGACTCCTCCCCCACCGATGTATTCGGCTAGGACTCTTGTTATCCTAGGCCTCTAGTGCATTATTTAAACCGGGGCCAGGCTAGTCGATAGAGAGATATAACAACAATCATACCATAGGCTAGATTCTAGGTTTTAGCCTCTCTGATCTCGTGGTAGATCAACTCTTGTACTACCCATATCATCAATATTAATCAAGCAGGAGTAGGGTTTTACCTCCATCGAGAGGGCCCGAACCTGGGTAAACGTTGTGTCCCTTGCCTCCTGTTACCATTGATCCTAAGACGCACTGCTTAGGACCCCCTACCCGAGATGCGCCGGTTTTGACACTGACATTGGTGCTTTCATTGAGAGTTCCGCTGTGTGATTGGCGAAAGGATTAATGGCTCGACTGCAGGTCAACTGCGACGTCGGCTTCTTCGTCACCAGCTCGATTGGTCACCTTGGCTTGACCGAGGACTACGCCCTACCTCCGATCGTCATGTTCGGATGAGGGTCTTCATCACCACCAACTCTGCTCTCTATCAAAATCATGGAGGAGTCATCCATGGAGCTCGGGGGCTCAATGTCAACATTGCCCTCAGGCGACCGTGCTGTTTTTCTGGACAGCAAACTTGTATCCGCCGCCACCGCCTCCTCGAGTGTCGCTTGAACGATTACTTCGGTGGAATTATGTGGAATTAAGTCTACAACAACCCTACAAAAATTTCATCGAGTTCCGATGGAGGAATCTCCGGCAATCTCCGATATACCGGAGCCCTGTTGAATCTGGACGAGAATCCGGACGAGTTTAGGGCGTGGTATCCAGCATCTAGCTCGGATGTCCTTTGGAGGATCCAACCATTGATTTGCTGCGGAATTCCCATATCTACCACCTGCCGAAAACTCAGCTCGATCCGACCGTCCAAACTCCGGGAAACTTCCGATTAGTGCATCACTTTTTGGATCTGTTTTCTGCGCGAGAACGAATCCGACCCGAATTCATCTTCTTTATGAACGGGATCTCGGACATCCTTTTTGAAGGAAGTTTTCGTATGGGGTGTTGTGTTTTATTCTCAAACACATCCCAGTAGTATTAAAAGTATTCTTGCAATACGAACTTCACCGTCGCGCCGGTGTCAAACCAGCCCGACAACATCACTCCACGGCGGCCGACCTGCGTTAGACACGTCGTCGCTTTGTTGAGCCGAGCTCAATTTATTCGGATCATCATCTCGGCCAGCCGAACAATAGTTTGGCATCGCGAAGGATAAATCGTCACCAACATTGCCGCCCCACGGATTACACCGAGCGGGCACACCTGCATCACCACACGGTCACTTCATCAAGCCGGCATCGACCACGTCACGACCTGCATCACTGGACCGGGGGCTTCATCATCTGTTCATCAACCTACTCCGGAGACTTCGGCGTCGCTGGCCGACCAGCTCCATCACGTTAGCTGGACCGAGGGCTTTGCCTCGGCGAGCCAACCTTTGCCAGCGTCGCCATGCCGTTGCTTTATCGCCCATCTGGCGATAGGTGTGCGGATCGAGTCCCAATTTTGGGAATCACCTTTCTTCGGATTGCTACAACAAATAAGCCAGGTGCTATTAATCCTAGTATTTTTTTGCTTGTTAGGGTTCACTTTTGCCAATGAATTATTACTCTTGTTTGTCCGTCATATGTACGCAGGTCTATCAAATGGTGGCCGCATTAACGATGGTCGCATGGTGGTTCGGTCAGTTTCCGTACATAGTCCGGCGAACGCCGCATCCGGAACTCGAACCGACCTGTGAATTCAGGCCTTGCCATGCCTTTACCGCATCACGCCGCCGCCCTGCATGGACATTGACTTTGGCGCCAGGCCATATTTCTTTTATTACTCACTTTGCATAAATTATTTGTTAGGCAACGAATATTTTTATTTTTATTATTATTACTATTATCTCCGGTTTGCACTATTTTTTGTGCACAGGAAAATGATCCAGCCGGACTATATCCTTTGGCATCACCTCGGCTGGATGGGGGGCTTCGTCAACACTTCATTACCCCATGCCGGGGACTTCGGCATCACCCTGCCGTCCTGCATTGACCGTGCTATGTCACCACTTCGGAGTGCCGAGCTCTTTTCTCCGCCACCTCGGGACCGGCTCAGGGATGGAACCTTGTCCCGCATCAAGCTCGGACCGTGTCATCAATACCGAACACATTAACCAGCTAAGTTGTCTTCATGCTCAAAGTTTTAAAATTTTAATTTGTGTTCGGCATGACCAAGCATTATACTTTTTCGGAAAAAAGTTGCTTGTAAAAATTTCCTTGTCCAAACTTTGTTTGTGACGCGCAAATTCAAATACCCCGTTTACTTGGGGGCTTCCTTCATGAAGCTTTTTTCCTCTTGCATATGATTATACTTGTATGGCTTCGTTCCTTGTTCGTGTATTACGCCACAATATGCACCATATTGACTTAAGCAATTTGCAAGCTGGGTTGCCTGGCTCCTGTGCTTACCCCTACATTCCCGATTGTTCGGCTAGGGAGTAAAGGGAGCACCTCTGCGATTGTCACGATCGGGTCAACCGAGCCGGACCTCAGACTGGGTGAAGCCGAAAGCTAGCGCTCTTATTGTTTTCAATTATGGTCGGCACACAACGGAACTCATGAGTACAAAAAATCTATTGCACAAGTCTCATAATAACAATGAGCACCGAAGAAAGGTATCGGTGGGGGTACTATTTTCTTCGAAGATGCTTCTTACACTTCGCAGTAATATAACACAAGTTCCCTGAGCGCGCTTTGTCTGTTACAGCCTTATGGCCTGATTGCCTGGTTATTGGAAACACCGTCGATATTCTCGATAGATGGAGTACATAACACTTTTCAGTCCTTGACCGAAGAGGGAGAAGCCGACAGTCGGTTAAGACACGTTTAAAGTTCGGTTGAACATAGATATGATATAAGTACTTCGGTACATGCAATCATTCTTTTACCCAAGTCACTTGAGGGCTCTTAAATTTATATGAGCCGTTTTATGATAAGTGTTTTTGTTCTTAGTTGTTGCAAAGTTTTTATTATTATTTATCACTCCTTTTCTCGACACAAGTGTGCGGTCACTAGTCGGGGAGCCTAATTTCTCTCTCAAAGCCGCTAGAGTTTAGTTTGGTAAACTGGCCTAGTAAGAAGTACTCCGCCTTCGAGATAGGAGGTTGAAGCCGTAGGCTGACCCGCTTGAAGTTTTGAGATAGGACGTGTCATGTTAAAGCACGGCAGAAGCACCTTTTTTTTTTCTAAAGTCCAATTTTCGGATTGGCGCCGAACACTTGATCTAGTTCGGACATTAACCTTTTGAATAAGTTTTTTGGCTTTTCGAGCCCATGGCACTTTTAAACTATTTGTGTGTTTTCAGCACAAGTCTCGCAGTGCAACGTCGGACACCTTTAGAGATTCGGCAAAAACATTCTCGGATATTGCTATATATGCATCGGTTTTGAATTGTGTCTTCGGTCAATAGTTGGGTTGCCCGGCTCCTGCGCTTGCCTCCTATGTTCCGCTTTGTTCGGCTAGGTGTGCAAAGGGAGAACCACTGCGATTGTGCTTCCAACTCACATGGTTAAGCACCTCAGTGGAGAAAGCCGAAAACTGACTGTCACAATAAGCGTAAACTGGTCGGCGATCCGATGATGGCGTTAAACGACGGGCCATTCATAACAATGGCCGAAGTGTTTACGACTTGACCTCGACTGTTGCCGAACACTACGTGGGGCTATTAACTGGCCTCCCAAACTAAATCCTCGATATTTTTCTCTTACATTGGAGCTGAGGTTTCATGATCATGTTTAGCATGACAACCCAAAGAAAGGAACCGATAGCGGGACTATTTTCTTTGGAAGACATTTCTTCTGTTAAACAGTAATATAACATGTCTCTCCGCGTACCTTTGTTTATAAAACCGTATGGCCAGATTGCCTTGTTTGTTGTAAATCTTTGCCCTCATAAAGGCTTTATAAAGTAGGACAAACACTCCTCGGCTATTGGCCGAGGAGGTGGAAGCCGATGGTCGGTCAACAAAGTTTTGTACAATGCAAATCCAAGCATTAATGACGTAAAGTACTTGGATACATAGAGTCATTACACATAATTTGTGATTTTACTATGGATATCGATCCTTAATTCGGCCTCCCGTGCCCGCATTAAGGCTCGAGGGCTACTGGGCTTCGGGCTTATTATTTACAAATATTAAAGGGGCACATCGATCCCCTGATCTGGTGTTGCCACCCGACCAGTGTCTCGGTGGCTACTGCATTGCCTGTTCTATGCAGAAAATTTTAAGTGCAATATAGTTTCCGAGGAGATTTTGATCCTCAGGTTGGTCGGCCGCACCCAACCCGAGTCTCGAGGACTGAGCCCGCCGCTTTTTGTGTCCCGAAGTATTCTGCCGAGCTAGGACTTGATCCTCAGACCGATTTTGCAAATCAACCTGAGTCTCAGCGGCTACGGGGATCAGCGGTCTTATGTCATCCTTCATGTGCATCTCGGGTTTTAGACCGATACCCACCTTGAGGGCTACTGGCTATGTATCTCGGCAGAGAATAAATTGCACCAATCAAAAATATTGACAAAAAACGGCCCACATTCGGGGAGGTGCACCACCTCGGAAGTAGTCCGGCATAAAGCTCCGACGCTAGTGGCTGGCTCCATAGAGGGCATTTCCGGCATTAAGCTCGGTTAAACTCCTTCAAACTTCTTTGAACCAAGGTGATTTATGACACCTCGGATACAGTCCGGCGTTGGAGCTCGGATACATAGTCCGGCGTTGGAGCTCGGATACAGTCCGGCGTTGGAGCTCGGATACAGTCCGGCGTTGGAGCTCGGATACAGGTGTTGGAGCTCGGATACATTCCGGCGTTAGAGCTGGGAAGCAGTTCGACATTGGTGCTCGGCTGCAAGAGATACCTTGAATGCGGTCCGGCGTTAGAGCCCGGACGGAAGAGGACACTGCCTCCCGGGAACAACTCCGAACCCGAGGTGTGGCATAAAAATAACAAGGCATTGATAAAGGCCGTAAACTTAAAGGGGCTCCTCGGATACCCGATGTGTAAACTCGTCGAATGCATTTCGGTGATCCTCAAGATAGAAGATGGGAAGATTTGTTGAACCAGTTTTCAAGACCGGCAACCGAAGATGAAGAATAGTTCGGAAGAATCGAGGAGCGTCCCTAACTTGAAGACCGGTTCAGAGGGCTACTGACGGTGTCCTGGACTAGGGGGTACTCAACACGTCGTCTCCCGATCAGTTGGATTGGGCCGAGGACCCCCATGGCCGTATACTCATGGGCCAGTCCAGACAGCTGCCGCATACAAGGAAGAATCCACAAGACTTGGCAATCAAGACAAGGACTCCTCCCCCACCGACGTATTCGGCTAGGACTCTTGTTATCCTAGGCCTCTGGTGCATTATATAAACCGGGACCAGGCTAGTCGATAGAGAGATACAACAACAATCATACCATAGGCTAGATTCTAGGGTTTAGCCTCTCTGATCTCGTGGTAGATCAACTCTTGTACTACCCATATCATCAATATTAATCAAGCAGGAGTAGGGTTTTACCTCCATCGAGAGGGCCCGAACCTGGGTAAACATTGTGTCCCTTGCCTCCTGTTACCATTGATCCTAAGACGCACTACTTAGGACCCCCTACCCGAGATCCGCTGGTTTTGACACCGACACTCCCTGTTACCGCCCTTTTCTCGTGTGATGGCGAGTGAATAAACACTAGACCTGAGAATAACCCGCTTAGCATGCGAGATACCAACTACCTCCTGTCATTCCATGAACGATCCAGGCACACAAAAAGGATATTTATTTGAAGTTTTTAGAGATGGCACATGTAAATTTACTTAGGACGGTAGGGTAATACCGCATATAGGTAGGTATGGTGGGCTCATCTGGAATAACTTGGGTTCAAGGTTTTTGATGTACAAGTAGAGTTCCCACTTAGTACAGGCAAAGACTAGCAAA
Organism: Triticum dicoccoides; assembly: GCF_002162155.2. NCBI lineage: Eukaryota > Viridiplantae > Streptophyta > Magnoliopsida > Poales > Poaceae > Triticum > Triticum dicoccoides. The sequence continues at coordinate 115,655,261 of NC_041389.1, forward strand.
AAGGTTGAGAAGCGGCCAACTAGAGAGCAACAACGGTCACGAACATGCATTATGCATAAGTAACATAGGACACTAGCATGAGTAGGATATGAACACCATGAACATAAATATCATAGAGGCTATGTTGGTTTTGATTCAACTACATGCATGAACATGTGCCAAGTCAAGCCGCTCTAACATCCAGAGGAGGATACCATATCATCATACTGCATCACAATCATTTTAACGCAATGTTGATATCCAAGATAAATCAGTATCCACTCCTAGCTACTTAGAGCATCTCCAGTCATGCCCCCAATAGGCCCCCAAGCGAATTTTTAGCGCCAGTGGCCGAAAATTGGCCTAGTCACGCCTCAGAACCTTGTTTAGCGCCAGTTTGGGCCAAATACAGAGCCGGCGATCCCACCCCGAACCCAAGCGACCGGGTGTCGCCTGGGGGCGCCGACAGAAGCGAAAAGCGGCATGGGGCCGCTCTGTCGGCAACAGGAAGGCCTTTTCCCGCCATTTCCTCCCACTTCCCCCCTCGGCTTCCCTCTCTTCTCCATTCCTCTCGCCAAACCCCGCCTCCTCCCTACCCTTCCACCCTCCATGCCGCCGAATAAGTACGTGATGCCCCGCGTCGCGATGGATGCCACAGCCGTCGTCGTCGCCCTGCCGAAGCAAAGGAAGCTGAGGGCGCCGCTGTCCAAGCCCCCCGGCATGAGCAACGCTGACTAGAAGGTGGATGTGGAGCGCCGGGAGGCCGTCACCGCCGATAGGCGCAACAGGGCCAAGAAGGCCAGGGAGAGAGTGGCTGCGACGGCGGCTGCACCGGCGGCGGAGCATGCGAAGCGCGCCATGACTGAACAAGCCGAGGCGGCGCGCGCGGCGAGGATGAATCCACCCGGTGGGCACGACCCATATGCGGCCTGGAGCCAACAAAGTGTCGGCTCTTCGACCGGGTTGTCGGCGTCGCCGCACCCATGGAGCACGCCATTGCCGCACCCATGTGTATACTTTCATTTGATCGCCGAACTGTGGCACCGAATCGTCGGACTATTGTGATGATTGCCGGATTTTGTCCTTTTTGAGCGGGAACGATCGAGTTTGAATATGGGGCGCCTTGGGAGGCGGCACCTGGGACGTGGCTGGGGAGAAACGAACCCCAGGGCCAATCTAGCGCCGGTTCGCCCCCAGGCCGCTCTTTTTCGGCGCCCTGGGGGAGGCAGAACGGCTGGAGATGCTCTTATGCAGGGCATGTGAAACTATAATCTCTAATTGTAATTGCAAACATGTTTAATCATAATGAGCTGAATCATGGATACTAAGTCAAACATATTTACAAAAATAGAACAAGTCGAGTTCATACCCGTTTCTCTCTGCCACGGCCAGTTCATCGAATGTCGTCATTATTGCCTTTCACTTGCATGACCGAATGATATGAAAATAATAATAATGCAAGAGTGCCATGGACTAAGCTGGAATCTGCAAACATTTTATTTAATAGGAGAAGACAAGGTAAAATGGGCTCTTTGTTAGATTAACAATCATGCATGTGAGAGCCACTCAACATTTTCATCGTGGTCTTCTCCTTGGTATGACTAAAATAAAAGGAAAATAAATTCAGATAAACACACTGAAATATTTTTGGAGTTTTTTGGTTTTCTATAACAAGCAAATAAAAGGGAAAAGCAAAAACAAGAAAAACAATTTACACGGGAAAGCTCCCAACAAGCAAAAGAAGAACAAATAAATCTTTTTGGCTTTTCTTTTTAGTGCTAAAGCTAACTACTCTAGAAAGAAAGACAAAAAGGAGAAGGAAATATTTTTGAATTTTCTCAAAGTTTTTCAAACACACAAGAAGAAAGCGAGAAAATAAATTTAACATGGATAATACAATGAAAAAGTGTGAACACCGACAACTACAATTTGTGAGCATGAATCTAAAGTCGGTGAGAAACACGTACTCCCCCAAGCTTAGGCTTTTGGCTTAACTTGGTAAGCAGTAATAGTCAAACTGTTGAGGAGCGGGCATCCATGGATCCCAATGCTGAGGTTCGTCCTTTGGTGCAGCCTGGTTGTTCCGGTAGGCGATGATATCTGCGGGCATAATCCTGTATCCGCCCCTAGCAATAGGATCAAACAAAGCAGGTGCAGGTAGTAGAATAATATCACGAGTTCTCACACTAAAAACCAGGTTATAAGGAATAGGAATGATAGGATAATCGATAGCAGTAAACTGGTGGTTATCCATGGCTGCGCGATCTAGGTAAACCTTGGGCAAAGGATAATCATGCAGGCGTGTCTGAACATTAAAGCGAGCCGCCAAAAATGGCGTAAATACCTCCATGTATTTTACCCTTGGACTTATTAATGTGGAGGCGACGTGCCAAAATAGCTCCCAAGCTATAAGTGTTGTCGTCCTCTAGTGCACAACGCAAAACAACAAGGTCTGGTGAACTGAGTGCACCTACCTTCTCTCTAGCAAGAAAGCATTTTGCAATGAAAAGAGCAAAATAATGAACAGCAGGAAAATGCAAGCCAGCGACAGTGATACTCGACACCCCTCTCTCATCACCCACTGTTAGAGTATGATAAAAGCTTTCAAACTCTACGGGCCTAGGCTGTGCCAAACTACCATGAGAAGGAAGCAAGCATATTTCACAAAATTCAGTAAGAGGCATCTTATGAGGTTCAACATATAAATTAAATTGCACCTCATGGGGATTATTCCTAGGAAGAAAAGTAAAACTTTGCACAATGTGTTTGTGAGGAGATGATACTGTTCACATTCGGCTGTGATGAAGTCGGCGAGGCTGACATTAGCAGCATATTGTGCAAACTCTTGAAGGATTCCAGCCCCTTCCATGAACGGAGTATGCGGCCATTCGCACGACCATACTTCCACCAATCTCCGGATATGGAGATCACATGACTCCCCAATAACTCCCTTGGAGTTCTTCTTGGAAGCAAACTTCCTAAAGATATTCATATTTTTCCTATGAACAAAATTCTGAATTTTTTGGTCCACAAATTTTTCTCAACAAAAGTTTGCAAAATTGATAGCAACTACTCATAGGGATACATAGAGGCCAGAGCAAGCATTCAAACTACTTAGAACTCTAAAAATTCAATATGCAAGCTCATCTACAGCAGCACCAAGGGTAGCTAATTATTCAAAATATAAACAACTAAAGCAAAAACTAATTGGACAAACGGAGGAGTCACATATCAAGCAACAATCCCCCGAAATAGTTTCAGAAATGGAGCTTTGAGCAAAGTGATCGAAATCCGCGGGTTTGAGAGCAAGAACACGAGAGAGAGAGAGAGAGAGAGAGAGAGAGAGAGAGAGAGAGAGAGAGAGAGAGAGAGAGAGAGCAATGGTGAATTTTTTCTGGAGGTAGGTGATGATGTGGTGTGAAGGGATAAGTGAGGGGGCCCATGTGGGGACCACAACCCACCAAGGCGCGCATGGGGGTCCTAGCGCGCCCAGGTGGGTTGTGCCCACCTGGTGCACCTCCCTCTGATATTATTTGCACCAGAAATTCTTAAATATTCTGAAAAAAATTGTATTAAATTTTCAGAGCATTCTGAGAACTTTTTTGGGGTCATTTTTATTGCACGAGAAATTCAGAAAAGAGATAAAACATGGCATCTTATTTTATTTAACTAGTAGGAACAAAAAGTAAAAGGTAGGGACAGAAGGTAGTGCTCACTAAATTCATCAACTTCATACCTCTCAAAAATGATCCATTAATAAGGTTGATCAGGTCTTATTAACAACCACTTTCGATTAGCATGAAACCGAAGAACTTTCGTAAATCACTAAGTTACCTCAACGGGGATATGAATGTCCCCAATAATAAGCATTTCATATTTCTTTTTAACAGTAGGTAGAGGTAGTTGAATACTTCTAATAGTGATTTTCGTAGATTTTTCAGTAACATTAATACCATTCACTTGGAATTGTTTCTTCGGAAAGTGCACTGTATGCTCATCTATTATATATAAAAAGTATTTGACGGGTTAACCAAATCAAAGAGAAATATGCTAGAAATTACCACAATAATTAGAATTATCTGGCCATTAATTAAGTTAAGTACTCAATCATAACCGAAGGATCTATTTACATTAGAGACTAAAATAATTACCCACCTATGCCATTGATAAGTTTGTTATTGTACCTTTTCGTTCTACAATCCTGCAAAGAAAAGAATTACAAATTAGGGTTACCAAGGACCCTTGCATGTCCTCATGTACGCCGCCGTCGTAGCTCTCCCTCGGCCAGTTGACCCACTGTTTCAGGCAGCGGCAGAATGCATGCATGGAGCTTGGCAAAGCTAGCTTCATGGACTGGCTTCATTGGTGCGTGCATGACTGGAAACTTCTTGACAACAAAGCTAGCTTTGTGTGGGATATATTGCCTGATCCCTACGTTTGCATCTAACCTAGTTTTGTGTGATATATTGCTTGATTGGTACATGTGCAGGAAACTTTCCAGCCGTTAAACTACTAGGGCTGGCTTGCTCTAGATGGATTGGATCGATCCCTTCCGGCCGATCGATCGAGCATGCACGCAAGATGTATACGGTGACAACTCACGTACACAACCAAGTGGGCAAGCAGGTGGATGGATTTTGTGTCTAGCTAGCTTAGCACACTAGCAACATCAGGTCGCCGGCCGGCTTGATTTCTCAAATCACAAACACGAGAAGGAGACGTTGACATATTGCTACCGGAGTGTGCGCTCCTGTTCTTCTTTTATTGATCTTTATTTATGACATATGTACATAGCTCTTATGATATTCCACATATCGATTATACATAGAAAAAAATAGAATACATTGTCTAGGTATATTCAAATATTTGAGATATTTAGAGGAGGGACTTCATTGGTCGAACTCCTTTGTTGGCACGGGTTTCGACCTTCATGATGCTGCCACGATGTGCCCGTGCAAGCTAATGGTGGCCGATCCCTTCCGGCCGATCGAGCATGTACGTAGTATGTATATGGCCATAACTCACGTACACAATCAAGTAGGCAAGCAGGTGAATGGATTTTGTGTCTAGCTAGCTTAGCACACTAGCACCATCAAGTCGTCGGCCGGCTTGATTTCTCTAATCACATGCGAGAACAAGACGCTGAGATATATATTGCCACGGGAGCGTCTCGCTCCTGTTTTTTTTTCTTGATCTTCACGCTCTGGTATTTATGACTTAGGCACATAGCTCTTATGATATTTTGCTAGCTACAGATCTACGATTATACTCCCTCCGTTACTAAATATTTGTATTTTCAGAGATTTCAACAAGTGACTACGTACGGAGCAAAATGAGTGAATCTACGCTCTAAAATATGTGTATATATATATTTGTATGTGATAGTCAATTTGAAATCCCTAAAAAGACAAATATTTAGGAACGGATGGAGTACATTGAAAATAATAATATGATGCATTGTCTAGCTATATTAAAATATTTGAGATATTTAGAGGAGGGACTCCATTGCTTGATTTGGGTGGTCGTAAATAGCTGAACATTAGAAACCCAGAAAAGTGACCTTGATTTTATTGCAATCAATAACAGCCCCTGCAGTATTCAAGAAGGGTCTACCAAGGATAATCGACATGTTATCGTCCTCAGGCATATCAAGTATAACAAAGTCACTCAAAGTAGTAACATTAGCAACTACAACGGGCATATCCTCACAGATACCGATAGGTATGGCAGTTGATTTGTCAGCCATTTGCAAAGATATTTCAGTAGGTGTGAGTTTATTCAAATCAAGTCTTTTATATAAAGAGAAAGGCATAACACTAACACCAGCTCCCAAATCACATAAAGCAGTTTTCACATAGTTTCTTTTGATGGAGCAAGGTATAGTTGATATTCCCGGATCTCCAAGTTTTTTAGGTACTCCATCTTTAAAAGTATAATTAGCAAGCATGGTGGAGATTTCAGCTTCCGGTATTTTGCTCTTATTGGTGATGATGTCTTTCATATAGTTTGCATAAGGAGTCCTTTTCTAGATATCAGTCAAGCGAGTAAGCAAAAAGACTGGCCTCAGCATTTCTGCAAAGCATTCAAATTCTTCATCATCTTTCTTTTTAGTTGACTTGGATGGAATAGGCATAGGTTTTTGAACCCACGGTTCTCTTTCTTTACCGTGTTTTCTAGCAATAAAATCACTTTTATCATACAGTGTATTCTTGGGGTGTGGGTTATCAAGATCAACAGTTGGCTCTATTTCAACATCATTACCTTGTTTTTTTTCATTGTTTGGTTGAGTATCTTCATGAACATCAGCACTATCTTTTTCATTATCACTAGGTGAATGTTCATTACCAGATTGAGTTTCAGCATTAGAAATAGAAATATCACTATCATTATCAGGAGGGTTTTTCTATTTCAGGTTCACTAGATGCGTGCAGATTTATATCATTTTTCTTTTTCTTCTTCTTTTTAGAAGGACTGGGTGCAGTGGTATTGTTCCTTTATGAATCCTGTTCAATTCTTTTTGGGTGTCCCTCAGGATAAAGTGGTACCTAAGTCATTTTACCTCCTCTAGTTGCAACTCTAACAGCAAAGTCATGTATGTTGTTGTTTATTTCATCTAGCAATTCTGTTTGAGATTTAGAAACTTGTTCTAACTGGGTTTGTACCATAGAAGCATGCTTTCCCACACCTCTAACATCATTTGAGATTCTAAATAACAAGTCACTCAAGCGAGCAATCATACCAGAGCTATATTTCAATTGTTTCATAACATTTGCATTGAAGTGATCTTGCTTTCAAATATAATTCTCAAACTCATAAAGGCATTAGCTAGGGTGCATATTTTGAGGATTATCATTGTCATTGAATTTCATTAGAGACTTTACCTCTACCACCTTAGATGGTGGTGGTGTATCAAGCCCACGTATTTTTTCAATAGGAGGTAAATTTTTGACATCCTCAGTTTTAATACCTTTTTCCTTCATAGATTTCTTTGCCTCTTGCATATCTTCAGGACTGAAACATAATATACCCCTCTTCTTTGGAGTGGGTTTAGGCGGTGGTTCAGGAAGAGTCCAATCATCATAATTTTTCAATTTATTATTCAATAAATCTCCAGCTTGCCCAATAGTTCATTCCCTGAAAACACAACCAGCACAACTATCTAGGAAGTCCCTAGAAGCATCATTTAGTCCATTGTAGAAGATATCAAGTATTTCATTGTTCTTACAAGGATGATTAGGCAAAGCAATAAGCAATTGGAGAAGCCTCCCCCAAGCTTGTGGAAGACTCTCTTCTTCAATTTGCACAAAGTTAAATATTTCCTGTAAGGCAGCTTGTTTCTTATGAGTAGGAAAATATTTTTTAGAGAAGTAGTAAATCATATCTTGGGGACTATGCACACAACCAGGAGCAAGAGTATTGTACCAAGCTTTAGCATCACCCTTTAATGATAACGGAAATAATTTGAGAATATAGTAATAGCGGGTTTTCCCATCATGAGTAAAAAGGGTGGCTATGTCATTCAACATAGTAAGATGTGCCACAACAGTTTCAGTTTCATAACCATGGAAAGGATCAGATTCAACCAAAGTAATTAATTCTGGGTCGACATAGAATTCATAATCCTTATCATCAATAAAGATTGGTGAGGTGGCAAACTTAGGATCATATTGCACTCTAGCATTCAGAGATTTTTTCTTTATACTTGCATAATAATTTCACTAGACCATCTCTATCCTTACAAGCAAGAATATCTCTACTTGTCTCCTCATTCGTAACATAACCTTCCGGTACCTAGGCATTTCATACCTAAGAAGGCTAGTTCTAGCAGGTGTTTCAAGATTTTCAGTTCAAGCTCATCATCAGATTCAACAATATCATGTTGTCTTACTCTAGCAATTTGTTCATTAAGAAATTCACCTAGTGGCATATCATCATCATGCAAGGTACTAGCATCATCATAAGCATCATTCATAGCAGAAGTAGCACCATCAATAACTTGCGATATATTAGGATTGATAGCATGTGGTGGTGTTGCAAGTTTACTTATAACAGAAGGTGAATCTAAAGCAGAGCTAGATGGCAGTTCCTTACCTCCCCTCGTCTTAGAGAGAAAAATAGTAGTCTTAGCATCCTTCAGATTCTTCATAGTGAATAATTGATAATAATCCCAAGTGACTCGACAAATATAGCTGTGCTCCCCGGCAACGGCACCAAAAAAAGGTCTTGATAATCCACAAGTATAGGGGATTGCAACAGTTTTCGAGGGTAGAGTATTCAACCCAAATTTATAGATTCGACACAAGGGGAGCCAAAGAATATTTGTAAGTATTAGCAGCTGAGTTATCAATTCAGCCACACCTGGAGATTAATTATCTACAGCAAAGTTATTAGTAGAAAAATAGTATGATAGTTTTGATAGTAGTGACAACAGCAATAGTAGCGGTAACAGTGATAGCAGTAATTTTATAGCAAGTGCAACAGTGGCGATAGCGGTTGTAACTTAGCAAGAACAATATAAGATAAATTCGTAGGCATTGGATCAGTAATTTGTTGGATGATATTCATCATGTGATAGTCATAACCTAGGGCGATACGGCACTAGCTCTAGTTCATAAATATAATGTAGGCATGTATTCCGTAAATCGTCAGACGTGCTTATGAAAAGAACTTGCAGGACATCTTTTGTCCTACCCTTCCATGGCAGCGGGGTCCAATTGGAAACTAAGGCATATTAAGGCCTCCTTTTAATAAAGAACTGGAACAAAGCATTAACACACGATGAATACATGAACTCCTCAAACTACGGTCATCACCGGGAGTGGTCTCGACTATTGTCACTCCGGGGTTGCCGGATCATAACACGTAGTAGGTGACTATAACTTGCAAGATCAGATCTAGAACATGGATATAATTGTGATAACATAAAAGGTTCAGATCTGAAATCATGGCACCCAGGCCCAAAGTGACAAGCATTAAGCATGGCAAAGTCATAGCAACATCAATCTCAGAACATAGTGGATACTAGGGATCAAGCCCTATGAAAACTAACTCGATTACATGATGAATCTCATCCAACCCCTCACCGACCAGTGAGCCTACAAAGGAGTTACTCACTCTCGGTGGGTAGACTCATGGAATTGGCGATGGAGAAGGGTTGATGATGACGAAGAACGAAGATCCCCCTCTCCGGAGCCCCAAACGGACTCCAGGTCTAGCCTCCTGATGAAGAACAGGAGGTGACGGTGGCTCCGTCTCGAGGAACACGATAATTCTTGCTCCGTGATTTTTTCTCTCGAAAAGTTTCATTTTATAGCGTAGGTTTCAGGGTCTGCGGGGCCACCAGGTGGGGATAACCCACCTGGGCGCACCTGGGGGGCAGGCGTGCCCTGGTGGGTTGTGCCCACCCAGGTGCCCCCATCAGGTGGCTCTTGGCTCCAAAAATTCTCTTTTATTGTATAAAAATCCTTGCAAAGTCACGTTCCATTCCGAGAACGTTTATTTCTGCACAAAACAACACCATGACAGTTCTGCTGAAAACAACATCAGTCCGGGGTTAGTTTCATTCAAATCATGCAAATTAGAGTCCAAAACAAGAGGAAAAGCGTTAGGAAAAGTACATACGTTGGAGACGTATCATGGAGGGTCTTGATGTTGATGATGAAGCCGACGGCGACGGCGAGGGTGCCGGGCGCGGACACGGAGTCCGCCGGGTGGTGGGCGTGGGGCCCTACAGGGTGCGGACGCGGAGTCTGCTGGCTGAGTGGGGCGCGCGAGCGCACCCACTGGGTGTAGCCTTCGGGCAAGTTGGAAAATTTGGGCGGAGAGTCTTGCAGTTGATGAATAGATGGTGGTGTCGGAAATGCTGGTTGTAGCCGGCGTCGGGCCTGCAACCAAGGCGACGCTTTCCCAGCGGGGTGCGCCGACGCACCCACTGGGTGTAGCCTCCTCCCATGTCTGCCTCGTGGATCTGGAGTATAAGGAGGACAGCCCGTGCCTGTTGCAGGCGGCTCGAGCGACGCGAACCAGGTGATCCACTCTTTCTATCCCTCTCTTACTTTCTTCCTTGCTCATATTTACTTTGCTAATATATGGATCTGTAAACTTGACGTGTTTTACTTTGCTGATATATGGTATCTGACAAAGAAGAGAGGAAGGATAATTTTAGCAAAACTGTTTTAGCTAAGAGTAGAAGAAGACCAAGATTCTCTCCCTCTCTTACTTTCTTCCTCGCTCATATTTTACTTTGCTAATATATGGATTTTAAAACTTGACGTGTTTTACTTTGCTGATATATGGTATCTGGCATAGAAGAGAGGAAGAATAATTTTAACAAAACTGTTCTAGCTAAGAGTAGAAGAAGACCAAGGTTTACCTACAGATCTTGAATGCACGATTGATGATTTTGTTCGCTAGGTTGAAATTTAAATAATAAACATTTTTAAATTGTGTAGTTGGTAAACATTGAAAGCCAAGAAAATTATATAGCTTACTTACAGTGTTGTTTGATCAATTGCTTTGCGGCAGGCTCATTGATGGAGCATGCCTAATCTTGGACTGCATTTATTGCCTGGCGTTGGTGTCTTTCTTTTATTCTATTTAGGAGGGTTCTAAGCTATTAAGGGAAACATACAATTTATTAGTTTGAGACTTGCTTCACTATGTGTGCTGCTGCAGGGTGCTTTGGATGGTGGTCTGGATATTCCGCACTGGGACAAGAGATTTGGTGGCTTCAAGAAGGATGAGAAGTAGCTGGACACTAAGATTCACCGCAAATTCATTTAGGAAGATCATGTTGCTGACTGCATGAAGGTGAGTTGGATCCATTGTCCTTGTGGTGTTATTATAATGCCATTTCTTCACCCCCCGGGCTGTCGTTGTTTTATACATGAATTCTTTCTGAAAGATATCTGAGCCTGATTCATCCATATACAGTATCCTAAAACAGTGTACTTTGTTTTATTTCCGAAGCAGGTTACTAAATCTTGCTTTAACTTCTGCCCTACCCTTATTTCAGTTAATAGCTGATGAGGAGACTGAAAGTTCCAATTTCACTTTATTGGGTACATCAAGAAGGGGATTGTGGCTGATGACATGGAAGCACTGTACAAGAAGGTTCATGCTTCCATTTGTGCTGATCCTACCATGGCAAAATCAACCAAGGAACCTCCGAAGACGCATAAGAGGTAGATATATCTTGCTGTTTATTAAAGTCAGACAGCTTAATTCAACACTTTCATTGGAGTGCAAGTTAACGGGACTGTTCGCTGCAAGTATAATCTCAAGAAGCATTGTGGTAGGTGACACAACTTGCCATGTATGTGATGTTGCAGCTCAAAATTAAGATGTTGTCAATCCAATAAGAGAAGCCAAGGACCTATTGGCGATCGTGTGGTGCGTGACCTTATACTGGACCATGAAGTTTACCAGTATGTAGTAATGGGTATCAATGTTTTCTCATACAAATGTACTCCATTCATTCCTAAACTATATGTTCTTGTTTTGTTAAAACCATGAAGTATTAAGATGTTAGGGTAAATAAATTCCTTCAGAATGAATAATAGAAAAGTTTTTCTATGCAATAAGATACAGTTGCATGCAAAAAATAATCTTGTCTTATATAGTTATATATCAAAACTATGGATTTGCTATGCACTTCATGTGATCATTATTTTTCACTGTTTTCTTCGGACTTTGTTGGACACCTACGACATTGTTGTGCTGGACGTGACGGACGCTTCCAGGTCCGCACCGACATCGTGCTCAGGGAGCCTAGCCTCTTTGTCGTGTTCTCCATATTGCAGTGCATGATGAACTACATTGTAGAGTTCAGCTGTGTTTACCCTATTTTCTTCTACTATAAGAGTTCTAACGATTTCTACTGTTTGGCTACAAATTTATGCCGTTTGCATCACCATATGGATAGTCGTAACAAATGAAGAGATTTCAGAGAGTTTCACAATCTGACTCGAGGCACAAGCTATAGGTTAACTTTAATTGAATGGTAGTATAGGAGTAACAATTTCTGAAATCTAGAAATGATCATGTTGATCAGATCGATCTTCCTGGTAATCTGATCCACCTATGTTGTATTAGTGGTGTTGGGTTAAAAATCAACAGTGATATTTAAAAAAACTAAAGGTGATTGTTGTAGTTACTGTGATCCTCCAAGTGAATCATAATAATGATGAGAAAACATACCCAAAACATAAAATGGATTAAAAGGAAACCCACTTTCCAGGATTGTGGTTTGAAGAGAGAATGGATGTAGGCTTTGTCTCAAAGAGATTATCTGACAAGAATGAATTAGTCATCAACAGTTGAGATGTAGCAAACCTGCTTACTTGCTCCACCTCTAGACTATGTTATTCTCTTTTTTTCTCCTTCGTCGTTGTGTCACTCGACTACATCTTTATTAGTTCAAACTCATACTTGTTTTAGCTAGGATAAATTTAGGAATGGTTGCCATTTCATGGTATAGCCGAGCTGATGTTAAGTATGTGTTTGTCTATAGCGGTTGATTTCCTCCCTTTTCTTTCTGCAACATTTCGCTCACTTGCTTATAGAAAGATTCATCACATAGGCCTTTAGCTTGATTTTCCTGCATACCATGAGAACCAGCATGACTTTGGATATATGTTTCTACATGTTTCAAAATGTATCCAAGATTGCAGGGAAGTTAATTACACCATCAGTGGAAGATGGACATAGTCCCTCAGGTAATTTCACTTTGTCCTGGATTAATAACAGATTACTGATCCATTTGTTTAAATGGGGCAGGTTATTTACGGAAGTATTTTGTATGCAAAATTGGTTAGCATTAACGCTAGACCATTTACTATTGACTAGGTAATTTACATGTTGGCAAGGACTTATTGCTACAGCCTGGTAATAACTGCTTGGCCAATTTCCCAACCCAAATCTAGAACCGCTTCATCTTTAGATCTTTACGTGCTTTGATGAAATGCCTGAGTGACTAAGCTCTGCACTTTGTTTTTCTTTGTTTTGCTCACGGATTAACTGATGGCTGCAGGACCCATGGAAGCATTAGGAACTGGTCCGCAACGTCTTCCAGTGTACGCGTACACACAATTTGCTTTCCTTTTCTTTTCAAACTTTTTATAGATGATGTGGTTGAGTTACTAAGCCTCTTCTTGCTGTCTCTTCTGCGAGGCCAAAGGGTGTGAGCAATTTCACTGTGGCTGATGCAATCTTTGGACCAGTAGTGACACCAGTGCCTGTATATCCCATGACTGGTTCTTTCAGCTCAATATCCATATACTACTTGTTTGTATTCCGTATTCCAGTGCAAATTATGATTGTTGCTAAACACTTCTGCATGTAAGTGCACTACTCTCTGTACTAAAAAAATGTCACTGCACTACCACAATGCTAGCATGCATTCATTTTTACAATTGTTCATCTTCTTTCTCTGTTCGTCACTAAGATTCATCTATGACCACCTCTTTGAGGAGATCAACTAATCTTCTTGTCGCAGTTTTTGTTGAAACATTGGTTAGGTGCGCCAAGAATGTATGTGAGCTTGACATTGTATTTAACTTCATCAAGGGACAATGATTCTCCTTATTTGTTATTTTATTCTGGATTGTCACTGTCATAATAAATAAAGTCCAGAATAGCATTGGTGTTTTTTTATCCTAGCATGTACTCCCTCCGTTCCTAAATATAAGTCTTTTTAGAATTTCAATAAGGACTACATACGGATGTATACAGACAAGCATACGCTTTTTTGTAGATTAGTTGCATAGTTTCATATGTTGAACTGCGTTGTTGAGTGCAGTGTGTAGGCTATTTCTAGATTGCTCAGCAGGCAATCAACGCGGCACATGTGGAGGCTCTGAGAGCTGTGAGCAGGAGCACAAGACACATTACTCTTCATGCCACTCTGAGCAGCCGAGATGTTGACTACTGCTTGAATCCTGAGATTGATTTCCATGTTGTAAGGGAAGGGAAGCATGTTTCAATTCCTGTATAAAAGGATAAAGAAGAAGGGGCATGCTGTCGTGGTTGTTGCTGAAGGTTTTGGTCAGGAGTTGATTACCCAGACCGATGACCAGAACCAAGAGCAGGATGAGTGTGTCAACATGCTGTTCCTTGATATTGGCCTTCTATAAAGTTTACATGCAACTCTGCTCCATGGTTAAAAGAACAATTTAAACGTTTTGTTTCTTTGATGGTTATTCATTTCTCTTACCTTTGTTGTATCAAAATAATTGTATTTTTGTTGATTGCCGCTTGGGCTCATTTTCTAGGAGAATGAGATGTGGAATAAACTACTCTGAAATGTTTGGTTCCCTTCAAACAATTTATTAGCTAACTAATTTTTGCTGCTGCTGCACATGATACAATTGTACCCTATTGTTGCCATCTTGCCTTTTATGTGAGCTTGAACACAAAATCAATTGAACGTTTACTAAGTTCTTACCGTATGTACTTGCTCAAACACAGTTAATGAAAATATGCAAATACTTTTAATGAGTACATGATTTTAAATGGGACTCGAAGCCATTTGACGCAGCGAGTCATGTTATACAAATATAATTTTTTGGTGCATTGGGTTATTCATTTTTTTTTCAAACTCGGATTTCGCAACGTGAAAAACATATTTTTAATGTAGCATAATTTAACACACGGGCATTTTGACTACCAATATCGAGTATATTCTTGATACACATGGTTTTAGCGGATCTCTGCGCCATTTGGCGCAACGGGTCAACTAGTGCATAGGTGGTGTATGGAGGAGCGACCACAGGGAAGCGGACGTGAGCAGTGCGCGAATGGATGCGGGCATGCGGCCGACTGAAGCGAGGAGGCGCGGAGCAAGGGCCGGAGCGGCGAGCAGGCAGACCGAAGGTAGACGACGATGACGCGCCGCCCCGCACGGTCATGCCGGGGGTGTGCTGATGTCGAGCCCCCGACCGGCGCAGGAGAGACGGCGGTGACGTCGTGGTGGTGATGGCGAAGAGGACAAGGCCGATGACGAGGGTGTGCCGCCCCACGCAATCGCCGCAGGGATGTGTGGATGTTGAGCCCTTGAGCGCTACCGGGGAGATGGCGCGACGCCGCGATGATAATGATGATGATGAAGATGGTCCCGCCCGGACCGCGAAACCAGCAGCTTGCCCCATGGTGGGTTTCGGGGATATACCATGCGGTGTAACCCGCCGGATGTATGACCCGGCTGGAGCTTGGTGACTCACTAGCGACCTCCTCGGACCTGGCAATTTACGGGAAATCCACCTGGACATTGTGACTCACTGATGACCCCGATGGTGGGTCAAATAGATGACAAGGCCCAAGGCCCAGAAGGCCGACCATGCTATGGTGGGCCAGTTTACGAGGAGGCATAAGGAGTTTTCCCTTAAGTGGGCAAGACTAGGATTCCGCTTGTTACAGAATAGTCCTAGTCCTAATAGAACTCCACATGTAACCCGCCCCTCCTTATATAAGGAGGGGCAAGGCACCCCTACAAAGCAGGAGAAGTAATCTCTAAGGCTAGACACAATTAGGAGAGCCGGTTTATGCGGTGACTCCCTCATGAGCATAATGAGACCTAGCCACAAACAACATGTAGGGCTATTACCGGATGATGTTTCCCGGGGCCTCAAGCTGTCTAAATCCTTGTCTTGTGTGTTGATCTGCCTCACGTCTCTCATCCCAATCAACCCCTCTCAAGCTACCACATAGATGCGTTGGCCTCACGACTAAGTCCTCACACTAGGACATCTGCCGTGACAAATCCACGACAGTTGGCACCCACTATGGGGCCAGCGCACGGTGGTTTTGAGTTCCTGAAGGGCAGCTTCGAAGGGATCAAGGGATACCCTGTGGGCCCGATGACCAAGAGTCATCGCAGCAAGCTCTACATCGATGATGCAGGCTGGGGTCCCGAGGCCGGCTCAATTGAGTATGGGTATCGGGTCTCCTTGAGCAGAATTCACGTCTTCATCGGCAAGATCAGTGAGCCGGGTGAGGGAGTCCTGGATTAGGGGGTATCCGGACAGCCGGACTATATACTTTGGCGAACTGTTGGACCGTGAAGATACAAGACTCAAGACTCCGTCCCGTGTCCGGACGGGACTCTCCTTTGCATGGAAGACAAGCTTGGCGATCCGGATATTATATTTCCTTCTTTGTAACCGACTCCATATAAACCCAAGCCCTCTCCGGTGTCTATATAAACCGGAGGGTTTAGTCCTTAGGGACAGAATCATAATCATCATAGGCTAGCTTCTAGGGTTTAGCCTCTATGATCTCGTGGTAGATCAACTCTTGTAATACCCATATCATCAATATCAATCAAGCAGGAAGTAGGGTTTTACCTCCATTGAGAGGGCCCGAGCCTGGGTAAACATTGTGTCCCTTGCTTCCTGTTACCATTAGCCTAAGACGCACAGATCGGGACCCCCTACCTGAGATCCGCCGGTTTTGACACCGACATTGGTGCTTTCATTGAGAGTTGAACTCAAGACCTCCCACTTACCAAACGGGTGCTCTAACCAACTGAGCGATGAAAGCACCAATGTCGGTGTCAAAACCGCCTGCTTATTCACATGCACACCTACTATTAGACTCCTGCGATTATAATCGACCCTCCGTTTGGCTTTTCATTCCGAACACCAAACAGAATATCAGGGGCTACTACCTATTGGGTGATAATTTCACACATTTTTGATTACTTACCTCAAAGCCCGCCAGGAGGCTGGTGCAGGCTTCGGTTAGTCCGCTCTTGGCAGACAGATCCTTTTGAATCACTGCACTCATAAGAGTACGATGCTCTTCATCCATGGAAGCGCCGCGAAGCGCTTCCAGTAGAATATCCGACACCCCTAGCGTAACGGAAGTCATCGGCACGGACGGCTCGCCCTCCCTAGCGAGGGGCCGCCTGCCCGAGTCCGGAACCATCGGAGGTTCCGGTACAGTATCCGGCTGAGAGCCTGGCTGGCCGCGGCTCTCGTCGGCACGATCCGCGAGGATCTTATACCCTGTGTGCCCAACATCTGGAATTTTGTCCTGGGGCGTCTCCAGAGCCACCACCCCTACTCTGGGAACCTTTGGGACAACACCTCCATGTCGTCCGCCGGCCGAGGGGTAGTGGCCGTCGGAAGCGAGTTCATCGCCGAATCACTCAAGGACCCATCCGAAGATGATACCTCGGGATGGACCCTGGCCGGACTGCATATATGTGTTCGGCGTTATAACAGACTATGAAGCGAAGTTGCACTAAAGTATAACAGAGTGCAGATACTAACAATCTCACTAGGGGCTTCCCCCTGGGCACCCACTCCTCCTCGCTATAGGCGACCGTGGTGGAGTAGTCCGGAAGGGACGCCTTTCCCTTCTTGGGCGTCCTAGCCTCCCCCTCCGGCGCGGCTTTCCTCTTCTTCTCCTCCACAGTGCGGGGAGGCAGAGTTTCTTCGTGTTTCCCCCCGCCTCCGCGGGAGGAATCTGCCTCCTCATCTTCGGACGACGAGGGTATGACGACCTTGCGCCGCGGACCCTTCCCGGTCCCCTGGCCCACCTTCTTAGGCCCCCCATCCTCTCCGGAGGGGGCGGCCCCTTCCTCTTCTTCCTCCCCTTCAGGGGAGGAGTGTGCCTCGTCGTCTTCAGACGAGGCGTCCGGTACGACCTTACGCCGGAGACCCTTCCTGGTCCCCTGGGCCTTCTTTTCGGCCTTCTTTTCCGGTGCCTTGTAGGGCGCCGGTACTAGCATCTCCGTCAGGAGAGGATCTGCTGGACATTCTGGCAGTGGAGCCAGACAGTCAATCCGCTCCACCGTCTCCACATATTCCTGATCAAATACGCACAAGGACTTAAGATTCCCCCATGAGTACATTGGGAAAAACTGAATCCGGTGGTAGTCAGAAAACTCACCGAACGGGGGAGCCGCGCGGCGTGAAGTCCACGATCCTCGGATGTAGGAGGAGGTATTTCGGAGTCCTTGAATAGAGCCTTCCATGCGCCCTTGTGTGTCATGCCGTAGAGCTTTTGAAGCGTCTGGTGTTCGGCCGGGACGAACTCTCACAGATTTAATGCCCGTCTTTGGCACGGAAGGATCCGGCAGACAAGCATGACCTGGACCATGTTGACAAGCTTGATTTTCTTGTCCTTCATATTCTTGATGCAGTTCTGAAGTCCAGTCAGCTCCGCAGGCTCGCCCCAGGCTAGGCCCTTCTTTTCCCAAGAGGTGAGCCGCATGGGGATTCCGGATCGGAACTCGAGGGCCGCCGCCCAGTTGGCATCGCGCAGCTCGGTGATGTAGAACCACCCCGATTGCCACTCTTTCATGGTCTCCGCAAAGGAGCCGTCAAGCCAGGTAACGTTGGGTATCTTGCCCACCATGGCGCCTCCGCACTCCGCTTGTTGGCCGCTCACGATCTTCGACTTCATGCAGAAGATTCGTAGCCACAAGCCGAAGTGAGGCTTGATGCGGAGGAAGGCCTCACACATGATGATAAACACCGAGATGTTGAGGATGAAATTTGGGGCTAGATCATGGAAATATAGCCCATAGTAGAACATGAGCCCGCAGACGAAGGGATGAAGTGGAAATCCCAGTCCATGGACGAAGTGGGCGAGAAATACGATCCTCTCATGG
This sequence comes from Triticum dicoccoides, assembly GCF_002162155.2. NCBI lineage: Eukaryota > Viridiplantae > Streptophyta > Magnoliopsida > Poales > Poaceae > Triticum > Triticum dicoccoides. Next base: position 115,673,856 of record NC_041389.1, read on the forward strand.
GGTTCCGGAGTTGGAATGATCTGCCCTTCGTCCGGTAGCCGGTGCGCAATGTCTGCGGCCAAGTATCCGGCAGCCCGGAGCTTCGCAATATGCTCCTCCTTCACGGTGGAGGCCACCCACTTGCCTCATGCTCCGGACATTTTTGGTTGTGCGGAGAAGGTGTGAACCAGGGCGCTGGAGCTCGAGGGTGTGAGAATGGTTAAGAAGAGGAGGAAGAAGGCGAGGGTGAAAATGGGGAATCCTTATCCCTTTATAGAGGCGACAAGAACGGTGCGCCTCCCCACTAGCCCGTTAAGAATCATTTATTTCCCAAGCGCCATGATTGATTGCGCGGTTGGGTTAGCCATACCCGTATTGATGGAAATCCCGTAATAAGGGGACATGATCTCTGCTGTGACAAGACGTGCCAAGGAAACCGCCTCGCAATATGCGCTATGGCTGGTTGTGGGAAAACGGTTCGAATAATGACCCGACCATAGTGTCATGTCACTTTGTCTAAAGTTGTCAGTAGATTATATTTGTGAAATATCATTCTCTCTACGGTGGTGTATGAAGATCATCTTGCAGATCCGGACACGATCCAAGGGTTCGATAATTATTTTGGAGTATTCGGAGAAGGAACCCGCCTTGCAATGCCGAAGACAAACTGCGCGCCGGACTCATCGTCATTGAAGCCTGGTTAAGGGGCTACTGAGGGAGTCCTGGATTAGGGGGTATCCGGACAGCCAGACTATATACTTTGGCCGGACTGTTGGACCATGAAGATACAAGACTCAAGACTCCGTCCCGTGTCCGGATGGGACTCTCCTTTGCGTGGAAGACAAGCTTGGCGATCCGGATATTATATTTCCTTCTTTGTAACCGACTCCATGTAAACCCTAGCCCTCTCTGGTGTCTATATAAACCGGAGGGTTTAGTCCTTAGGGACAGAATCATAATCATCATAGGCTAGCTTCTAGGGTTTAGCCTCTATGATCTCGTGGTAGATCAACTCTTGTAATACCCATATCATCAATATCAATCAAGCAGGAAGTAGGGTTTTACCTCCATCAAGAGGGCCCGAACCTGGGTAAACATTGTGTCCCTTGCGTCCTGTTACCATTAGCCTAAGCCGCATAGATCGGGTCTGTCGGTGTTCTGGGAATGGGGGTCCCCAGACTTGCCTGCCTGCGTCCTGCGGCGTGGCTCAAGTGGGGGCCCAGTGCGGCCCAGCTTCATTAGCTCAAGCTCAAGACCCTCGCGAGGGGTCAAGCCTCGCGGGGTGGACGACAGGAAGCTTCCTCAGGAGCGGCCTCATTAGGCAGGCTCGCGAGGAGGCAGGGAGATCAAGGCAGGGTACCTCGCGAGGAACCCGTGACGCAAGCCATGACGATCGAGACCAGGCGGGCGCTAGGCGGGCGCTGGCCTGCGTAGAGTCCTTGTTTCCCCTTCGGTGCAAAGGGGGCAAGCCCAGGCGAAGGCATCAGGCAAAGGTTACCGTTTCGGTGCAACAAGACCTTTACCAGCAGAACGGCCGGATGGAGGTCATCGTGGAGCCCAGGACGGCGTCATCATCAGAACCTTTGGCAGCCGAAGACCAACTTTAGTCAAGATAAGTGTACTAGATGTTCCCCTTCAAAATGGCCAGTTGTTGGCGCCCTTCCCGCTCTTATTTGGGAAGAGGCCCAGGGCCTCCCTCTATAAATAGAGCTAGCCACCACAGAGCAGGAGGACAGATCGATCAAAGAGAGAAGCGACTGAACTCACCCAAGCAGTTCATCACGCCAGCCCAAGAACAGCCCCTCGCGAGGCTGTTCTCCCCTTGTACTGTTCATCATCAGCCCCAGGGGCAATCCACCACACCACACACTGGAGTAGGGTATTACACAACAATGGTGGCCTAAACTAGTATAAATCTTGTGTCCCTTGTGTGTTCTTCCTTCTAGCTTAGATCCCTTGCGAGCATCGAAACGTGGGCTGGTAGGGGAAAGATCTTCGCGCGCACCCTAGTGTTCGAACCTCAAGGGCCTGCCGGAACCCGAAATCCGACAGGGACCCCCTACCCGAGATCCGCCGGTTTTGACACCGACACCGGGCCCTGAGCCGGACATCTGCACCGACATCATTGAGATGGCTCAGTGTGCACGACCCGCCCGAGCTCAGCCCGCCGTGAAACGTGCCTTCGTGGGATTCATCCATGGGACAGAATTTGAGGAAGGATACATGTCTGGCGGTGAGACGGCTATCTATTCTGATGGTGAGTCGTCCACGGGCGAGACTACTTCATTGTACTAGCTGCAAGACGGCAGTCTTAGGGGCTGTTCCGATGGCGACAGTATTCCGGACCCCTATGAGCCGCCGAATATGGCTGCAATCTTCATGGCCGGTACACAGCCCGCTCAGAATTCTTCGACTGTGGCAGTAATGTTCTCCGGGTCAGCAACAGCGATGGCAGCTGGGGCAGGAGGCCCTGTGCGCCCGCCGGCTCAGGTTTTGACTGATTTGCTGGATAATCTGACAGCCTTGTTAATAGCGAAGGTTAACCCAGCAAATCAAGTTCAGCATAACATGGAAGTTGCAAAGTTGTGTGACGAGGTAGCGCAAGCCAAGGAAGACCTAGCAGCGAAGAACGCTAGTATGACTGCAGAGCAGGCCGCCCTAGATGCTCAGGCACAGCAGATTCAATCAGAGGCCTTCCAGCTCATGATGGATTAAAACACTTCAAATGAAGTCATGAGGAGGAGGCATCAGTCTTGTCTACCTCCGGTTTACGAGGCGAGAAACCTCTTTTGCACACCTGGCGCAGGGACCAGTAACCAACTAGGGATAAACCAGGTTGAAGCACTTGGGGCAGGAGCACCTGCTCGGCCGCACATGACGGAACCACCTCGTCTGAATACTACTCTGCCTCAGTATGTACTGACACCACCTGGTCATTATTCTAACCATTTGGATAACATGATTGCCGCAACGACACAGCTGGCGGCTCTGTCGGTTGAGGGCGAATCACCAACAGTGATGGAAGTGCGACGAGCCGGGGAGCTGCTTCAGATGGTTGTGGCTCAACAGGCGGCTTACTCATACAGTCAGGATCGTATCCACTCAACCCCTCGCCCAAGCCGGAGTTATAGCAGACACATGGACTCACTGGCCATTTCAAGCAGTGACAGGCGTCGTAACCAGCCACATGGACATGACCCGACACACGATGGTGCTCAAGATTTGGTGGACCAGGACAGGGCACGTCGAGAAGCTGAGCAGGCGGCTCAGCAGGCGGCTCATCAACATCTTCCGGCTTATCCGATGATTTCAGTTGAGGTAGGTGTAACCTCTAGAACCGCGGGTGTACCATGTTTAGTGCCGGCTCTGTGTAATGAATGTTTGCCCAAGGATTTCAAGGGTCCTTGCAAGGTACCTAACTATACAGCTGATTTACCCCCTGAGGCATGGGTTGAGAGTTATGAGATGGCCATGGAACTCTTGGATGTTAGTAATGTTGTGTGTGCTAAGTATTTCACCATGATGTTGGATGAAACCGCTCATACTTGGTTGAAAGGGCTGCCTGCTAACTCCATCGAGTCATGGGCCGAGTTGAAAGCCCGATTTATTCAGAATTTTAAAGATACGTGCAAGCAGCCTATGTCAATTGTGGATTTGGATGCCTGTGTCCAGGGAGAGGGTGAGTCAACAACCCATTGAGTGTGTCGGGTCTCAACTATCCTGCACTCATCGGATCGCATCAATGCCGATTTAGCAGTATTGATGTTAGAGAAGAATTGCCTTTTCCCCCTTAAACAGAAGCTAGGGCGGCTTAAGCGCCCCTGCAGCGACATGGGGGATCTGATGGCGGCTCTGGTTAAGTATGCCGACTCTGATGGAACCAAGGGCCTCAAGTCTGATTATGAAAGGCCGGTAAAGGGAAAGAAGAGTGGCAACACCAAGGGGCAGCATCATAACCCAACAGGTCAGGGGGGCAATGGTAAGCGCAAGGCCGATAATAGTTTCGATTTTGTGGCCAATACCAACTCACAAAATTATAACTAGCATCGTAAGGGGAGACCAGTTCAGTCTGGAGGAGGAGAGGTCAACCAAGAAGCACTAATGAACCAGCCGTGTCCAAGGCACGGAACGAAGGAAAGGCCATCTAGGCATTTGTGGAAGGATTGCTTTATCATGATGTAGCTCAAGGAGTCCCATTTTTTCCAGCATGGCCATGGCCCGAGTGGCGGCTCAGGTTCCAGCTCACAAGGTTCAGGTTAAGGTGGTGGCGGTAATAATTCCGGTTTCCAGGGCCACCAAGACCATCAAGGTAATCAGGGTGGTTATAATCAACAATCTGGTCAGGGGGCTCAGCAGCAGCAACATCAGTCTGGTTATCAAAGTCATCTGAAGCAGTTGAATAGCGGGCAGTACCACGTCTTCACCACAAGTTTATGCAAGCGGGATCAGAAGCTCCATAAAAGGGTTGTGAATGCCATTGAGCCGGGAGTTCCCCATTACTTGCGATGGTATGAGCAACCCATTATGTGGAGTCGATAGGATCGCCCGCCCCGGGTTGATAATCCGGGTCACTTGGCTTTGGTGGTGGCGCCTCAAGTTGGTGGATACAAATTCACTAAGGTACTCATGGATGGGGGTAGCAGCATTAATATCCTTTACTATGATACTTTCCGTCGCATGGTGTTGACTGATAAAAGTCTTAAGCCGTCCAATATTGTTTTCCATGGAGTGGTGCCTAGTAAGTTGGCGTATCCTATAGGCAAGATTGATCTAGAAGTAGACTTTGGGGATGAACATGATTCCAGGGCCGAGAGATTAATCTTTGAAGTGGTCAAGATTAAGAGCCCGTATCACGCTCTGTTTGGACGGCCGGCTTATGCCAAGTTCATGGCGCGGCCTTGTTATATTTATCTGCAGCTCAAGATGCCAGGTTACAAGGGGACCATCACAGTGCATGGAAGCCGGAAAATAGATTTGGAATGCGAAGAAGGTGATGCTACTTATGTTGAATCTGTCTGTGCAACAGAGGAATTGAAGTTTTACAAAGACAATGTTGATCCGGCGGATATGACATCTTTGAAAAAGCCAACTAGAGAGCATGATCCAATATTGAAGTTTAAATCGGCTAATGACACTAAGCTGGTTGACTTTGTTCCTGGCGATTCATCCAAGCAGTTCAGTATCAGTGCTAACTTGGATCCAAAATAGGAAAGCACGCTCATCGAGTTCATCCATGAGAACCGAGACATCTTTGCGTGGAAACCTTCTGATATGCCAGGTGTACCGAGGGAACTCGCTGAGCACACTCTTAATATTGATCCAAAATTTAAGTCGGTCAAGCAATTTCTTCGTTGCTTCAACGAGGAGAGGCGTAAGGCCATTGGTGAAGAAGTGGCCTGGCTCTTGGCGGTTGGGTTCATTGTTGAAGTCTTTCATCCTGAGTGGTTGGCTAATCCAGTGCTGGCACTTAAGAAGAATGGCACTTGGCGTATGTGTGTGGACTACAGGGACTTAAACAAAGCCTGTCCGGCTGATCCCTTTGCTCTCCCTCGTATTGATCAAATCACTGATTCTGCGACGGGTTGTGGGCGTTTGAGTTTTTTGGATGCTTATTATGGTTATCATCAGATCAAGATGGAGGTTGAAGACCAGGAGAAGACAACTTTTATAACTCCCTTTGGAGCCTTCTTCTATGTGTCTATGCCTTTTGGGCTCAAGAGTGCTCAAGCGAGTTACCAGCAATGTGTGCAGAATTGCCTCCACTGTCAGATTGGGCGCAATGTTCGTGCTTATGTGGATGATATTGTGGTGAAATCCAGAGAGAAGGAAACTTTGATAGATGATTTGAAGGAGACCTTCAACAATCTCCGGGTCTACAAGATGATGCTTAACCCAGCCGAGTGTGTTTTTGGTGTGCCAGCAGGCAAGCTCTTGGGTTTTCTGGTTTCTAACAGAGGCATTGAAGCTAACCCGGAGAAGATCAAGGCCAGTACCTCCTTGGCAAAGCCAGCGTGTATCAATGATGTTCAACGTCTGGCAGGTCGTATTGCTGCCTTAAGCCAGTTCATAAATCAGTTGGGTGAGAAGGCTATACCACTGTACCAGATGATGAAGAAAACAGATCACTTTGTCTGGAGTGATGCTGCTAATGACGCGTTTGAAGCTTTGAAGAAACAGCTAGCTGAGCCGCCAGTCCTCACTGCTCCTATTGATAAGGAGCCGTTGTTATTATATGTGGCTGCTAATGCCCGGGTTGTCAGTGTAGCTATTGTGGTGGAACGGAAGGAAGCAGTCAAGAAATATTCGGTTCAATGGTCGGTTTATTATATCAGTGAGGTGCTTATTGAGTCGAAGCAAAGGTATCCGCACTGGCAGAAGCTCGTGTATGGGGTGTTCATGGCCAGTCGGAAGCTTAAGCAGTATTTTTTGGGTCATCCCATCACTGTGGTTAGTTCTTCTCCCTTAGGGGATATTATTCAAAGCGGAGAAGCCACAGGTCGGGTAGCCAAGTGGGCCATTGAGCTTGGACCTCATGGTTTGAAGTATATGCCTCGCACGACCATCAAGTCTCAAGCGCTTGTGGAGTTCATCAATGACTGGACAGAGTTGCAGATGCCTGAAGAGAAGCCAGATAACACATACTGGACTATTCACTTTGATGGGTCCAGACAATTGGAGGGCTCGGGGGCTGGAGTTGTCTTAGCTTCCCCTCAGGTGACAAGTTTTGTTGTGTTTTAAGGTTGATGTTTCCCTGTACTAACAATGCAGCTGAGTATGAAGCCTGGCTCCATGGTCTTCGGATGGCTAAGGATATGAATTTAAGCCGAGTGAGGTGTTTCGACGATTCAAACTTAGTGGCTCAGCAAATTTCAGGCAAATGGGATTCTAAGGATCCACTCATGGCGGCTTATCACCGCGAGGTTGATGCTATTGCTGGGTACTTCAAGGGTTATCAAGTGGAACATGTTGATCGCAGGAAAAATGAGGCGGCTGATGCCTTAAGCCGGTTAGAGTCCCAGCGTAAGCCTGTGCCACCCTAAAACTTGCTTGGAAATTCTGCATAACCCTTCTGTCAAATTGCCTACAGAGGAAGATCTGGCTATTCCTGACCCGGAGCACAATTGGTGGCGGCTCTTCACGCTATTCCTGATTGGACAGTTTCATATTTGGCTTATATGACTCAGGGCGAGTTACCTGAGGATGAAATTTTGTCCAGGTAGATAACCCGGCGGTCTAAATCGATGACAATTGTCAAAGGAGAGTTACACCATTGCAGTGTTACTGGGGCGTTTCAATGTTGTGTATCTCCTAAAGAGGGTCGTGAAAATCTTGGTGAGATTCATGAAGGGGATTGTGGTCATCACGCCGGTTCTAAGTCTCTTGTGGCTAAAGCTTTTCGTCATGGATTTTATTGGCTGACGGCTCATGCTGATGTAGAGGATTTGGTCAGTAAATGTGATGGTTGTCAGAAATTTTCACGACGAGCTCATGTGTCGGCTGAAGATTTGAGGATGATTCCAATTACTTGGCCATTTGCAGTCTGAGGGATTGATATGGTTGGGCCTTTCAAAAGGTCCAAGTATAAAAAGACCCATCTTTTGGTGGAAGTTGACAAATTCACAAAGTGGGTTGAAGCAGAGCCGGTCAGTAAATGCGACGCGGCAACAATGGTTCAATTCATCAAAAAGGTGATTTTCTGCTTCGATTTTCGCCACAACATTATAACTGATAATGTCACTAATCTGTCCAAGGGTGCTATGAAGGAGTTTTGTCAACATGAGCATATTCGACTTAACGTATCATCGGTAGCTCACTCCCAATCCAATGGTCAAGCTGAAAGAGCCAATCAAGAAATTTTGAAAGGCATCAAGCCCGGCATATGGTTCCTTTGCAGAGGACGCCAGGTTGTTGGGTGGAGGAATTACCTTCCGTGTTATGGAGCATCAATACTACCCCCAACAGATCTACGAGTTACACACCTTTCTTCATGGTTTACAGAGCAGATGCGGTTCTCCCTAGTGACATCCGTCATGACTCGCCCCGTGTAGCGGCTTATGTTGAAGCTGACAATGAGAAAGCACGTCAGGATGCACTTGACCTGTTAGATGAGGAGCGTGACCTCGCGGCGGCTCGTTCGGCGATTTACCAACGAGATTTACGCTGTTATCACAGCCGTTGGGTTAAAACCAGAACCTTTCAAGAAGGCGACTTGGTGCTCCGGCTTATCCAGGATCAATCTGATATGCACAAGTTATCCCCACCTTGGGAAGGGCCCTTTGTGGTCAGCAAAAATCCGAACGGGTCATACTACCTTACCGATGTTCGAGATCACAAGGACTCACGCACGTGGAGGAGGAAACCCATCGGCCATGGAATATTGCCCATCTTTGGTCGTATTACACCTGAGTCACCGGCTCTTGTGATGTACATATTTTTGACAATGTATATATTATGATGAATGTAATAAAGCCGGCATGCCTGATAATTCAGGGCCTTTGTTGTTTTACTTTTTTGGAGCTGAGACTTTGTTATCATCCTACTTAAAGAGGCTTGATGCCCAAATTACAGGGACCAAAGAGAGTTGGATGCACAACACAGCTCAAACATAGGTACCCGTTGAGCACAACTCTGAAATATATCACTTTGGGGCTTCTTGTTCAAAGAACACAGCTGAAATTACCCTCTTGATAGGCATGGATGTCAGGTGTATTCACCAAAAATCCGGGTTATCCGGCCTGTATCCAAGATGCTCTTCGACCAGGTAATCCTGGATGACCCACCCTGTTCTTAACAAGTCAATCCTTTAAAGAGACCCTGAACTTGTTAAGGTTACGACATTGCTTGGGTCATGCAAGAGTCGTATTATAGTACGCAAGGAGAAGCTCAGGCTGATAAGCCGCCTTCTTTGAAACTTGGTTAAACCGGCATGTTTTGCACGATGCTATTCCGACCCCTTCATTCTCTCTATAAGTTAATCTTTTAAATACCATGGACTTATCCAGGTTAAAATGTCCATTGGGTCATGTGAAAGCCTGCTCACAGAAAGCACGGATACTCCAGCGGTTATCATGCTAGTTTCATTGAAGAATAAAATTTTGGCTTGGCGGCCTATAAAAGCCTCGTATTTTTTGGTTTTCTTTTCCTTCTTGGATTTACATCACTTCCTTACCATATGGTTATTACAAGCTGGGCCAAGAAGCCCTGTCTATGTCTCATATTTGAGCATTGTCGAGTTTTTTAGACCCAGTCAGCGATATGTGATAATTGAACTGAGCATTATGTGTTCAAATTTTGGGTTATCACCCTTACTGCATTGGTGTCATAAGACAGCAGTACAATTAAATATCACATGTATGATATTTTTTGTTAAGATTTATATGGTTATGATTAAACCGGACCTGGTCATGAACTATTTAGTCGCCAGTGTTTTTATATGGGATATTATGACCCGCCCTGTGGTAAACCGCCAGGGCTCTTGTGATCTGCTTCTGTGCAGGATAGTACTAAATCTCATCTGCATAAATCAATATCATCATAAGTGTAAGATGATAGTTTTCAAAGTGGCGGGTCAAACAGTGTTGGGCAAAACACAAACATGCACGATGGTGGGACAGAGCGAAGTTTCGCTAGCCTATTACATGACTCAGGGAGCCAAAAAGATCAAGTGTTTTCAAAGGATCATATATTTTGAACTGCTGAACGGATCAACTTTCTTGGCCTTGACGGCTTGAAGCTTCTGGATCATCCTTCTCTGATTCTTCATCCTCCTCTGCTACCTGGAAGTTTGGTGATGACCAATCAATGCCACACAAGGCTTGGAATTTAGCTTCATCATCTATAAGCTCGGACGGTTCAACTTCAGGAGCAAAAGTGTGCTTACGGATTGGGGGAATTAGACCCATCACTTTATAAGCCGGCGTGGGCAGCTTTTGATTCTCCATGTCATAAGCCGGTTGGTACCTTGAAAGATCCGTTTCATCTGCAATCAGGATGGCCAGGGGATGTATCTCCTTCACGCAGGCAGCAAAGTCTTTCTACTCAATGGGAATGCCATCTTCTTTTAAGCTTGGATACCCGAGCTATATTGGCCAGGTCTAGCTCTGCTAGCCATGCCTTGGCCTGGCTTAAAGCTGTCACAGCACCGGCTCTTGCAGATGATCACTTCATCTCGTTAGTTCTCTCAGGAAGAACAGAAAGCTTTTTCAAGACATCACTCAAGAGAGTAGGTGCTTGATTAGTCGGAGAAATTGTGGCCAGTGCGCACTGGGTTCCAGTATATACCTGTTCAACAAGTGTATAAAAAGCCTTGAGCTTCAAAAGCATCTCTTGACTAAGATTGTTTCTCCTGGGACCTGAATAATAATTATGGATTGGTTAGATGTGGTTTATACCATCAAGGAAGAGATTCAAATTTGATACTAGCAAGGCGACTCTCCAAACATAGCAGAAACCATCTGGTTTACATGGTGTTTTAGACCGGTAAGCTCAGTGGTCACCTCCTGAAGAGCCGCCTCCGCCTTTTCAGCCCGCTGTGTCAAGGCAGTTTTCTCTTCAGCCCTGATGTTCTTTCAGTCTGAAAGCTGGTCTTCAGTTTTCCTGTTTCAGCCAAGCTAAATTGGAATTTTGAGTCTACTTTCCGGGTCTCAAATTCTTGGTGCTCCAGTCGGGTTTTCACGTCAGTCAATTACGGTTGAAGTTGAGCAGTGGTGTCCTGCACATACACCGATTCAAAATCATGTTCATATTTGGGTTACAGAAATGAAGTCCCAAGCCTTTTGCAAGCAATAACACTTGGCACTTGGGGGCTAATGCCTGCCGAAAAAATTATTCATACAACGACTTATGTGAATAAGTCCCAAGCACTTTGCAAGCAAGAGTAGTTAGCACTTGGGGCTAATGCATATTGCTTGTGTCTTCTTACTACTTTATGATGACCCGTTCATGCTGCAAACGATCACAGCTGGCTCATGAGGGATACACAAGTAAGCTTTGATTTATAACAATGATGAACAGGACCGGCTCATTCATGCTGACTAAACCGGCCCCTGGGGGCTACAGATGCAGTGTTAATCATTAAAGATCTGCTTTAACTCGGATAAGTAAGGCGGATTTTGAAGGATTCTATCAAGGGTACTATTTATACTCATGGTTATTCTAAGTCTATAGCATATTCAATCCTATCATCCACAATAGACTTGGGGGCTAACAGGATATGCATAACTCAGTAAAGGAGTTTATACCTCATATTTTTGGTGCATCTGCTTCACCATGTCAACTTCAAGGTCGCGGCTGGTGTGCACTTGATTGAGATAACCAGACAATACTTCACTAACGCTCAGTTGAGAATAGTTGGCAACGTCAAATCTCACTTTTTGTTTCTCAATATATTCTTCTTTGGCGGAGTGTTTGGCCAAGACAGTAGGTCTTCCCGGCTCTCTAAAGCCGGTGCTGGTAATCATCACATCATCGGCATGTGTTTCGGCCGGTTTAATTGGGCTTGATGATTCAGTATTCAAAGGATTGTTGTTTGTCTGGTCAATTGAAGGGTCAGGAATTTTTGGTTGAACATCATGAACAGGTTCTTCTGGTTGTGGGACGGAGGTGTCAGATGCTGGAATTTGTTGCTCCGGTTCATGGACTTTGGGGTCTTCAGCCGGCTTGGTCACCTTTGCCTTCTTGATGGTTTTTGCTATTCCACTGCATGAGTTATGAGAGGTCAGTACAAAGATAAGAGCCTAAGGAGGAAGCAAGTAATAAGTATTTTTTATTACCCAGAAGCAGTTTTGTAAGCCGGCAGCTGGGACTGTGATGAGTCACCGGAAGAGGAGCGAGAAGTCTCCTGATAGTTTGAATCAGAAGAATTAAGTGGCTGGCGAATGAGACCCGCCAAAGGATAAAAAGAGTTTAAATTTGGGATGACCTCGTTTTGACGTTTCCTCGGAGCTGGAGTATTTGGTAAACCTCCGCTGGTCCGAGTCTGTCGCCGGCTCTCGTGCTGCTGTTGTTTCAAAAGAAAGTGAGGATCCAGATGAGCTAAATGGTGTGAAAAGCTTAATTTCCCGGTTACTCTTCGAATTTTCTATCTTGGCAAAGGCTCGGAGTCGGAGGAAATGATAGTTACCTCATTGCCATCTTGACTGGCCCCCGTGTCATCTTAATGATAATCAATGTTAATAAGATAGTTGAAAAAGGAGCCAAGAGAATCAAGAGCTACCTCCGACTCAGAGCTGTCACCCAGTTCAAACAGCTTGGAAGTACTGGATTTCTTCTTATTCTTCTTGGCGGTTTTCTTGGCGGCTTTCTTGGCAGCCCTAGCCTTTTTGGCAGCTTCATGGTTATATTTCTTTTTCCAAAAATCAGAGTCATCCTGTGAAAGTCATCAAAGTTGAATCAATAGAATATTGGAGTGACAAATCTAAAGTAAGTAATTTAAAGACTCACCTCTGGCGGGTTAAGTTTGCAGAAAGGGTTCAGACCCACTTTGCTGCAGTCTTCCGGATCTTCATTCAGAAGGCTTTTTGTCATTTCATTGATTGCCTCATCAGTTAAACACACGTAGCTGTGGCATAGTGGATCCTTTTTACCGCCCGTGTAAGTACACATTAAGACGGATTGGCGACTCAAGGGTATAATCCGCCAAGCAACCCAGCATCAAACCAAGTCAATGCCAGTTAAACCATTTCCCAGCAGAGCCTTGACCTTTTCAATGGTGGGGGCGAGCTTTGCAAGTTCAGCAGTGGTAAGCTTCTCAGGAAGATGATGTTTTGGGTCGAGACGCTGAGCACGATAGCCTGGTAGTGGATTCTCAACAGCCGGAGAGGTATCTTTGTAATAAAACCATGTATGGTTCCAATCTTTGGGGTGACTTGGCAAGCAAGCATAGGGGAAGATAGCATCTCTTCTTCGTTGAATTGAGATTCCGCCAAGTTTCAAGCTGGATCCGTTCGTAAACTCGTTTTGATGGTTCAAATAAAAATATTCCCTAAACAGTTCAACGCTGGGCTCCTCTTGAAGGTATACTTCGAAAAAAACTTGAAAGTTGCAGATGTTTGACACGGAATTGGGTCCAATATCTTGAGGATGAAGCTGAAAGAAGTGCAGAACATCTCAGAAAAAATTTAGAAACGGGCGGTGAGAAACCCCGATTCATGTGATCAGTAAAAACAATGACCTCATCATCCTTTGGCTGAGGTCTTTCTTCTTCTCGATTGGGGGCACGATAATGCATGACAGTTTTTGCTGGTAAATAGACGGTTTTAACAAAGTCTTTGAGAGTGTCCTCAGTGACAATGGAGGGAACCCAATTACATGAAGTGACTATCTTCGGCGGCATTCTGAAGAAACAAGCCTAAAAGAAAGAATAGTTTGCCAGTTTAAGTTGATTCATTAAGCCGGAAGTAAAACGCTACAGTATATATGTTCAGAGTGGCGGCTTAAAAGGGGCCTAATGACATATGACTAGCTATAACTAGTGATGTAAGCCGCGATGACAATACTGATAGTTAAGAGCTAACACGAAGAAAATTTTTGCTAAGTGATGGACAAATAGATTTCATAGACTGAAGCTACAATTTTGGATTGGTGGCAGTTTAGAAAATGCAGTAAATTCTAAACCTAAAGAGGCAGCAGAGGAGTTCGTGTGCTCTGATGAGATCTTCTATGAAGGAAAAAGTATTCTAATATTAAAAACAAAGGCTAAACTGCTACCACATGAGTTTTATACTATATTCAGATCAGAAGCTACTGGGGTTGAAGAAGAAAGCAAAGAACAACGAAGAACACTGAAGAACAAGGCTAACCCTAATGCAGATCTGACGCATAGGGTGATGAACACTTACAGATGCAGATGGACTGCAGTGGAGCGCCGACGTTTTCTGGACTAGTCAAGTTGATGCAGCGGTCTGAGTTGGTGCAGTGGTTGGAGGATGGCTGCAGTGAAGCTCGAGGCGGCAGAGGAGTCGCGAGAGGAAGAAGAAAACGAGAAGGCAAAGGGAAAAAAATTAAAGGAGGGTTGTTTGACCCTATTTATAAGGAAAAGGGTAACGGGTAGGCACGAAAAACGAGGAGGCCAAAGGATGATTATCCAGTCGCTTGGACGCCTCGATTTTCGGGATGGTTATTAAAGATAAGGATCCGTTAAGATATATTGGATATTGTGTAAAATTAACGGCAGATGATGTCATGGCGGGTTACCACAATCGCAGGAGATGACGTCATGGCGGGTTATGAGATCCCGCATAAATAAAGAAGGAAGGATTTGTCCTAAGTGTTGAAGATTGACATGAACAAGTTCAAATCAATTTGGGGCCTAATGTTAGGGATATGATTATTAGGTATGACCTGCCGAGAAGGGTGCCGGGTTATACCTATGGCGGTTCATCAATACAAAGCCCATGAGGATGTTGAAGATGGCGGTTCATGAAGCGAAGGCCCAAGAGCGACTTAAGGCCCATAGGTCAACCTGTGTATATAAAGGGACAACCCGGCGGTGATTCAGGGCAAGAAACAAGAGATCGAAAGCTAGGTCAAGTGGAATCGCTCCCTAGTAATCGAGACATAAGCAATACCACCTCAAACTAGATTAGGCCTTTACCTTCACTTCAAGGGGCCGAACCAGTATAAAATCATGTGTCCTTTGTCCCGTTTAACCCCTTCAAGCTAACCTAGTTGTGATGGCTCCATGACTATGTCCTCACACTAGGACATCTGCCATGACAATTCCATGATAGTTGGCGCCCACCGTGGGGCATGCGCACGGTGGTGTTGAGTTCTTGAAGGGTTTTCTCTCAGGGGTCAAGAAGCTTGCGATCGCCAGGAGTGATTAATCAGATGAAGAACTAGTATTGCAACGTCCAAAATATGGCGACTCGGTAATCCAGAATCAAACTGTTTTCTTCTGCATAGCCGGACGTCAACTCAGTACATAGCCACGAAATTGCCATTGAAACCAGCGTTTTTTCCGCTACAGCCTGTTAAGCCGGCGTATCAAGTGTCAACGTGTAACTCGCCGAAACTGGCAGAATTAGAGTCTGAAGTTTCGTCGAGCTGATTCACCGTGTCCGATGGAAATACCAACTGTCCAAATTGCCAAACACGCACAAGGCCAAGTCCCAAAGCGATCTGTGGAATTATTTACACAGTCGGTTGCAAATCAACAAATAAAAAAACAAAAAAGGGATACCATGACCCGGAGGAAGTCACAAACTCAAAACTCCACCTTTGGCTTATCTCCGCCTCAAGCAGCCACCGCCGGAGGGCCGTTATTGCCATAAGCAGCCGCCACGCTGGCCCTAGCGTTGAGACGGCCTTGCTCTGAGCCGCCCTCATGGCACGCTTCCCCGTGGCCTCACCTGCGCCGCCGCGCCTCAAGCTAGCCCTGCCTCGTGGCCATCTCTGCGCTGGCCCACGTCGCCGTGCCTCAAGATGGCCCGGCCTCACGGCCATCTCCGCCATGGCTTTGAGCCGACCCTGCCTCCACACGATGCTGCAGCCACGCCATAGGCCGCCTTGCCCTGACCACGCCACCTCTCCACCCACCACCGGCTCGCAGCGCCTCTTCGCCCTTCGTCAGCTTGCCGCCCGCCTCGCCGGGGGCCTTCCCGAGCTACTGTGCCAAAGCTGCCCCATTCCTTAGACTGGCCTCCTCGAGCCGCCGCCTACTTTATCACATCTTCTGCACCCCTGGTGAGTCGCCCTGTTGAGCAGCCCGGCGCCTCGCGCCTCTGTGGCTGTCTCATCGTTGCTGTGAGCCGCCGTGCCACTACGACCTTGAGCCGCCCGCAAGTCATCGTCTCCATCCGCCTTCGAGCTGGTGCAGCCATTTTTCGCTTAACCACGGGGCTCCACTACTTCTGAGCCGCCGCAGTTGTCCACTAGCCTTGACCCGCCCCGTACAGATCCATCACCGAATCGTCGGCCTTGCTCAACCAATTTCTGAGTCACCGGGTTTCAAGTCGCCATCGTCGGCCTGTTTCGGTTCCGCCTTGCCTCACGGGCACCCCGGCCGTCCGCGTGGGTTGTGGCCAGCACAACCACAGACTCGCCTCGCGCTGAGTAGCCGCCGTGGTTTGCCGCAATCACCATGGCACCGCCCGACCACTTCCGAGCTGTTGCCACTTCCTAAAGCTTCCTACTAAACATTAAAAGTCACCAAGTCAGCGGCAAGTCATCAAGTGTTTATCTGGCCACTAAATGAAAGAGGGAACAAGCCGATCAGAGAAGATGGTGCTCGTATTTGGAAGCACGGATCGGGAGGGGTACCCAAAACTAAATGTCCATGCCCATGGAGCTAGCCCTTTTGACTTAGATCTTTCATCACTGCATATATTGTTGCCGCTTTGCTACAAGCAGATTTCAATGCTCGGCTGTGGCCGGGTTGTGGCGCAGAGTTTTTCATACTCATGAGGGCGTACATTTAGAAAAGTATCTCATGGGCGCTCATCTCACTACTACCATCATTTGGTGTACAAGGCAAAACAGTCCCGAATCAATAAAACATCCGCTGAGGATCATCAGTACTAGTCTACGTGCATCCAAAAATTATCAAGACATGAGCAAGGCATACGACCACGTCGAGTGTCCATTTCTAAAGGAGATGATGCAAAGGCTGGGCTTTGACGGAGGGTGGATCAACTTGATAATAAAGTGCATCTCCACGGTCAAATACCGAATCAAAGTAAATGGGGTTGTTACTGAAACTATCACACCTCAAAGAGGGCTTCGACAGGGCGACCCACTCTCCCCATACCTGTTTTTACTGTGTGCTGAAGGGTTCTCAGCCATGCTGCATAATGCTGAAATGAGAGGGTTAATTAGTGGGATCAAAATATGCAGAAGAGCTCCTAGTGTAAGTCACCTCCTTTTTGCAGATGATTCATTGCTGCTAATGGAGGCCAATGCAAGCAGTGCTCAAGAAGTTGAACGCATAATTAACATATATGGGAGCTGCTCAGGACAAATTGTCGGATTTGGGGTTCCGGCAGACCCTTGAGGTTCGAACACTGGGGTGCGCGCGGAGATATCGCCCTCTACTACCTGCACCCTACCGCCATGCTAGGATCTAAGCTATGAAAAGAACAACACAAGAGACACAGTGTTTATACTGGTTCAGGCCACCATTGCGGTGTAATACCCTACTCTAGTGTGTGGTGTGGTGGATTGTCTCTTGCGCTGATGATGAACAATACAAGGAAGAACAGCCTCGCGAGGGTCTGTTCTTGTGGTGGTGTTATCCCTTCAGAGGGGTCGATTCCAGATGCCCTATACTATGGTGGCTAGTCCTATTTATAGGCAAAGGCCCTGGGCCTCTTCCCAAATATTGAGCGGGAAGGGCGCCAACAATTGGCCATTTTGAAGGGGAACATCTGGTACACTTATCCTGACTAAAGTTGGTCCTCGCATGTCAAAGGCTCTGGTGGTGACACCGGCTTGGGCTCCACGATGACCTCCATCCTGCCGTTGGGCTGGTCTTGGTCTTGTTGCACCGAAACGGACGCCTTTGCTTGATACTCTCGCCTGCGCTTGCTCCCTTTGCACCAAAGAGGAAAGGAGGACACTGTGCGGGCTGGCACCCGCCTGGCGCCCTTGGTCGTCATGGCTTGCGTCATGGGCACCTCGCGAGGTACCCCGCATTGATCTCTCCGCCTCCTCGCGAGCCAGCCTGAGGAGGCCGCGCCTGAGGAAGCTCCTTGTTGCCCGCCCCGCGAGGCTTGGCCCCTCGCGAGGGTCTTGAGCTCGCATTGATGAAGATGGGTCGTGCTGGGCCCCCCTTTGAGCCACGCCGCAGGCCACAGGCAGGCAAGTCTGGGGACCCCCGTTCCCAGAACGCCGACAGTAGCCCCCGGGCCCAAGGCGTGCCCGGACTTGGCCAAGCAGAGAGGCGAAAGGGCAAGTGCGAAGCGCCGTGGGCCCTAACAGCCTGCGGCCTTGGGCGCTGCGTGGTGGTTGATGGGACGTTGGCATCTCCACTTCCCCATGATGCATCGGCGACTGCACGGATTGACAAGTCCCTGCATGCAAAACGGGTCATGATTACCTGCGATCGTGGAGGTCGGTGGTTGGCCTCCCTTGGCTTTAAGTACGGAACGATGCGTGCCCTTCCACTCCATTCTCTCCTTGCTTCTCCTTCTTCCCGGCCCTTGCTCTGTCTAGCTGTTATGGCTCCGATCCGCCGGTTCTCCGTGGCGGAGAAGGGAAAAGCCCCCCGAGAGGGTCCTGACCCGCTCCCGCCGAAGAAACGGCTAGCTCTCTGCCATCGGGGTGAAGGCGCCCACCAGGAGGTGTCGAGGCCCTGGTGCGAGCGGCCACCACCAGGGTTCCCGCTTCCCCTGTATGCCCACATTGAGGGCTCTGAAGGGGTTGATGCCGAGCGCCACAGGCGGCGCCACCGCTGGCGCCGGCGGGTCACGAAGGTGCGCGTCTTTCCCCCTGGAGTCCACGCCGAGGGCTCCTCCCGAGAGTTTGTGCTTCACGCCGCCATGCCTCCTCGATCTTGGATTCGCCTTCCTCCTTCCTTCGCCTTCGAGATCCCGCCGAGGGGGCCCTTCAGGCTCTGGCTGCAGCACGCTGATTGTCCAACTCCTGCGACCGATGCGGATGTCGAGGTCGTCGCCTCAGGCAAGGTCTTCATGACCCGGGGCTAGGGCGAGATCGCCCGGGTTTGCAGGACAAGGGGCGCCCTCGTGATCCACCTGGAGTTCGACGGTGCTTCCGTTATGCTCTTCAAGGTCTTCGACGAAGATGGGCGTCGGCTGGAGTGCTGTCCCAGGGCCAGCGGCAGAAGCCCCGGAGCGGCTAGGACCAGACCTGCCGTCGCACATTCTTCTAGCAGCTCTTCGAGCGGCGAGGGCGCCGGAGGATCCAGCGACTCCGCCGAGCTCTTCGCGACTTCGGAGACGAGTGATGACAGCTACGAGCCCCCGAGCCTGCGCCACTCTCGGAGCAGGACGGGCTCGTTAGGCCGCCGCCGTCTCTGATCTGGATGAGGTTGGCACCGGTGCCCGGCGGCCCACTGTTGATGATGGCGTCTGCCGTGATGGTTCCTGTAGCTAGGATTCCTTCAGGATACGCGTCCTTTGTTCCTGCGAGGGGCCAAGAATATACCCCGTGGGGGTTTGTAAGGTGTTTGTAGCTCCGTTTGTCAAAATGATCCTTATCGTGAAGCTGTGCGAAATGCTTATTCCGTCTTAGCTTAGTTTCTTCCTTTCGGACCTCGCGAGGGCTTGGTGCTCTGCGCTGACAGGTCCCAGTCCCAAGGCGGCTTCAGCCGTCGCTGGTATGCCAGGTCGCGATGCCGTGGTCAAGGCCAGGAGGTGAGCGGCCCGGGGTCCAGTAAGAGCCCCCGAGTCGCGATTCTCGGGAGGTCCCCTTTAGCGCCCAAGCAGCCATCATCCGGTGAGAAAGGAATGTGACATTGCTAACACGGGATTTCATTGGATGTGGTGACGGTGATGCGATAGCTAGTGTTTCCGGAGAGTGACTTATCTCGAGGGTCAGGAAACGCTTCCTGGTGCGGCACTAGGTCCGTGCCTTGGCCGGCGAGGGGTTGCCTGGCGAGGTGTATTGGGGCACCCGTGAGCCAGCGCGGGACTCGCGGGGCCCTACCCCCAAGGCGGGTTGCGCCTGGCACTGGGCCTTAACTTGTGACGTGTTCCTGCAAAATTGGCCAAATGCCGATGCTCTACGTCCTCGGGTCCCGCCCCTCGAGCTGGTCTCAGCCGTCGCTGGTTTGCCGGGGCGCGATGCCGTGGGCAAAGCCAGAGGGTGAGGGCTGGAGAGCCGGTAGGAGCCCTGAGTTGCGATGCTTAGGTACCCCCCCTTTAACGCGCAAGTTTGGTTAGATGTCGGTGCTCTACGTCCTCGGGTCCCGGCCCTCGAGCTGGTCTCAGCCGTCGCTGGTCTGCCGGGGCGCAATGCCGTGGGAAAAGCCAGAGGGTGAGGGCTGGAGAGCCGGTAGGAGCCCTGAGTCGCGATGCTCAGGTACCCCCCCCCCTTAACGCGCAAGCTTCCGACATCGAGGGAGAAGGGGTGCTACGGACAGGCACCAGATAACAAGCATGATGGGTCTAATGCATAGCCCGAAAATAAACGCAAGAGGGATACACGCCGCTGGGTCTGACCCGAGCGACTTGGGGATGATGCAGCTCGAGGGGCGCCCCCAACGAAGTAAGCTAAGAGCATGAAAATAAAAGGGATACACGCCGCAGGGATGGACCCACGCGGCCTGGGAATGATGCGACCCTGGGGGGCACTCCCAGCTGGAAATGAAACTAGAAAGATGTCACCTGATAGTGTTGACGACGCAGGGGTGTTGAGGTAGCAGACGCAGCGGGCTACGGGTGTCGATCTTCACGAGCCCCCAGGCCCAGGAGCCTCGGGAGGCTCCGGGGGCTCCAGTGGCTCCTCGCGAACCATCTCTATCTCCGCCAGGACTGCAGAGTGCCTGGCCTCCTGAGCCTCTAGGATGCTCCTCATGAGGCGCTGGCGTACCGAAGCCGCGTTCGGCAAGCCGTAGGGCATGCGAACATAGCTGTGGGGTGGGCCCCCGCAGCGCCCCACACGTGAGGGCCAGAAGCGCTCCTGAGAGGCGACTCGGTTGAGCCCTGGGATGTCGATGCAGATGCGCAGCCCGCCATCCTCTCCTGGATGGGGAGCTGCGACGGGTAAGCGGCGGCTGCCACTCATGATTCTTGACTCCTGTAACTCCTAAATGGCCTTGCTGACGAATTCCTGAGGGTTCGTCCCTCCTTGCCTTGCTCCTTCTTGAGGGAAACGTGCTTCGAAACACGCCTCCAAGTAGTGCCCAAGCGCCTCCCTCGTGACCTTGACAAGGTCGGTGGCCCTCCAGGGGAGAGCCCCCGAGCCCTGCCTGAGAAGGGCGCCGGGCGCGCTTTCCTATGCGATAGAAGGAGGTTCCCCCTGGGCAGGCACGGGCCCCGAGGGACCTGCCTCCTGAGGGGCCAGGCCGGACGATGTCTTTTTCTTCTTGGGGGCGGCCTCGAGAAGCCTCCTGCTTCCATGGTCCGGGTCTTCCAGTGATGCGGCCTGAAAGGCTCGCTCTAGGGAGCACACCGCGTCTTTCTCCTCGCAGGGTACCGTGATGACCCCGCCACTTCCTGGCATCTTGAGGACGTTGTAGCCACGGTGAGTCACGACCATGAACTTGGCCAGCGCTGTCCAATCGGGACTGTGGAGCCGTCGGTGACCCCGGAGAAAGGCTTGGTTGGCTGAAGCTAATCGTAGGGCACCTGAAGATTGTTGAATGTTTCCACGGACAGGACATTGAGCCCTGCCCCACCATCGATGAGAGTCCTGGTGACTAGCATGTTGCTGATGATCGGGGAACAGAGCATCAGGAGGACTCCGGCTGTGGCCGCGCACTTGAGCTGATCCGCTGAGCTGAACGTGATGGCGCACGCCGACCACCTAAGAGGGCGCGTGGCTTCGAGCTTGAGAAGGACTGCGTTCACTTCGCGGGCGAACTGCTTAAAGATGCGCTGAGAGGCTGGGGCTTGAGCTCCGCCCAGGATGCAGGCGATCGCGCATGGCTCCTAGAAGCCCCCAGCCCCCTCATCCTGATGACGGTCCTCGTTTCTCCTTGGTTGCGGCGACAGCGGAGGGAGGCCTGCGTTGCCATGCGGGCGATCCTCGCGAGGCTGATCCCTCCAGTCTCCCTCGCGAGGCGGGTCTTGCCAGCGATCCTCGCGAGGCCGGTCGCGCCACCCTTGACGTGGGCCGCGGTCTTCCCAGCGCCCGGCGTTTCTTCCTCCTCCTCGACCGTAGCCCCGGTCACTGCGGTCAGGGCGTCGACCGATCCTTCCTTCTCGCACGGCCCGGAGCTCTTGACATTCGTTGGTGTTGTGGGTGTGGAGGTCATGGTACACACAGTACCGGCTGCCCTTGGAAGATTCGGGCAGATCTCTGCCCCGCTTGGTGTCTGGTTCTGCCGCTAGCACGGCAGCCCCCTTGCGCTTCACATCCTGGGCCTTGGGTTTCTTCTCTTCTGGGTCTGTGTCAGGCAGCTCGAGGAGGGAGAGGCGCCCTTCCTCAGCCCTGGCGCACTTGGTCGCCAAGTTGAACAGCTCCAGAGAGGTGCACAGGTCTTCATGCATCGCCAGCTCCTCCTTCATCTTGACGTCATGCACGCCGTCAGAAAAGGCCGAGATGATGGCCTCCTCGGTCACCTTGGGAATCTTGAGGCGCGCGTTGTTGTTGCACTGGATGTACTTCTGTAGGGTCTCCCCTGGCTGCTGCTTGATGTGGCACATGTTGCTCACGGCGGGTGGCCAGTCGCAAGTACCTTGGAAGTTGGCGATGAAGCGGGTGCGCATCTCGTCCCAGGAGGAGACCGTGCCGGGAGCCAAGTTCAGGAGCCAGGTGCGGGCCCCGTCCTTGAGCGCCATGGGAACCAATTTGCCATGACCTTCTCGTCTCCGTTGGCGGCTTCGATGCCCAGCTCGTAGATCTGGAGGAACTCGGTGGGGTCGGTCGTGCCGTCGTAGCGAGGAGGCACGTCTGGCTTGAACTTGCCGGGCCACGCAACATTGCGCAGCTCGGTGGTGAAGGCACGGCAGCCTGCCGTGGCTACCGGAGGCCTTGGGTGACGAAGAGCTTGGTCTTGCGGGTCCCCACGCGCTACAGCTGGGAGCAGCGCGGGGTCTTGACGCGCGGGAGCGGGAGCGTGGTTGCGACGAGCCGGAGCAGGGAGCACTCGGGCAGCTTCTTGTGGACGAGGGACTTCTTGGCAGCTCTGCTCTTGCCGTTGCTGGCGCCTGACAGGGCGGATCCCGCCCAGGGGCCACACGCCTTGGGGCCAGGGCGCCTTCTTGAGGAGGAGGCGGCTGGGGCGCCCCCAGGGCTTCATCGCCCGCGCAAGGTGGGGTGCAGCGCAGCGGGACGGACGGTGCAGGAGAGCCCCCTGCTGCGCGGACGAGCTCGGCGACGCGGTCGAGCCATTCTTCATAGACGTCATCGACGGGACGGTAGCGCAGGAGCTCGTTCGCCGCGATGAGCGCAGATCGAGCCTCCATGGGTGCGCGGAACGCACGAGACGAAGAACCTGCTAGGGTGAACGAGGGGGTAGCAGTGCGGCCGTCTTGCCTCACGGAGGGATGCTGGGATGATGCTTGCTGCTCGTTCCCTGCCGGGCCGGTGGCGGCGTTGATGGCGGGCAACGGGGAACGACGAGGGCGCCCGCCGACAGGGGCCGTCTGGGCGACATGGGAGGCGAGAGCGGCTCGGCGCTCGGCACGGGCCCGACGAGCGTCAGACATGGGCGCGATGGTCGGAGGAGAGGAGGGCGGTGGAAGACGAATTCCGACGCACCCCTACCTGGCGCGCCAAATGTCGAATTTCGGGTTCCGGCAGACCCTTGAGGTTCGAACACTGGGGTGCGCGCGGAGATCTCGCCCTCTACTACCTGCACCCTACCGCCATGCTAGGATCTAGGCTATGAAAAGAACAACACAAGAGACACAGTGTTTATACTGGTTCAGGCCACCATTGCGGTGTAATACCCTACTCTAGTGTGTGGTGTGGTGGATTGCCTCTTGGGCTGATGATGAACAATACAAGGAAGAACAGGCTCGCGAGGGTCTGTTCTTGTGGTGGTGTTGTCCCTTCGGAGGGGTCGATTCTAGATGCCCTATACTATGGTGGCTAGTCCTATTTATAGGCAAAGGCCATGGGCCTCTTCCCAGATATTGAGCGGGAAGGGCGCCAACAATTGGCCATTTTGAAGGGGAACATCTGGTACACTTATCCTAACTAAAGTTGGCCCTCGCTTGTCAAAGGCTCTGGTGGTGATGCCGGCTTGGGCTCCACGATGACCTCCATCCTGCCGTTGGACTGGTCTTGGTCTTGTTGCACCGAAACGGACGCCTTTGCTTGATACTCTCTCCTGCGCTTGCTCCCTTTGCACCAAAGAGGAAAGGAGGACACTGCGCGCTGGCACCCGCCTGGCGCCCTTGGTCGTCATGGCTTGCATCATGGGCACCTTGCGAGGTACCCCGCATTGATCTCTCCGCCTCCTCGCGAGCCAGCCTGAGGAGGCCGCGCCTGAGGAAGCTCCCTTTTGCCCCCCCCGCGAGGCTTGGCCCCTCGCGAGGGTCTTGAGCTCGCGTTGGTGAAAATGGGCCATGCTGGGGCCCCCTTTGAGCCACGCCGCAGGCCATAGGCAGGCAAGTCTGGGGACCCCCGTTCCCAGAACGCCGACACAAATAATAATCAAGGGCAAGTCATCCATTCTGTTTAGCAAAAATATAAGGCCTTGGCAGAAGGAAGAAATGAAGAGCAGTCTGAACATTACGTCGAAAGGCCTCTCCTCAAAATACTTAGGTCTTCCAACATATGTGGGCAAAGCAAAAGCAAAGATGTTCGAGTACGTGAAGGAAAGATTATGGAAAAGGATTCAAGGTTGGAAGGAGAAATTACTTTCGAAGGCAGGGAAAGAAATATTAATAAAGGCTGTAGCACAAGCTATTCCTGTTTACACCATGTCATGCTTTGATCTCACCAAAGGCCTTTGTGAAGAACTGAGCACCATGATTAATAGGTACTGGTGGAGTCAGATGGACAAGGAAAATAAAGTGCATTGGGTCAGTTGGAAGAGACTAACTAGGTCAAAAAAGGTGGAGGCTTGGGGTTTAGAGATTTACACACGTTCAATCTGGCCATGCTAGCAAAGCAAGCATGGAGGCTGCTCCAAAATCCCACCTCATTATGCGCTCAGGTGCTTTCAGCAAGATACTACCCAAACTGCTCAATCCTACAAGCAAGTCCAAGAAGTGGCATCTCTTATGTATGGCGAAGCATTCTAAAAGGCGTTGAACTGCTGAAGAAGGGGATCATATGGAGAGTAGGGAGCGGTAAGGATATTGACATATGGTCTGACCCATGGATTCCGAGAGGTAGCACCAGAAAGGTCATCACCCAAAAGGGTAATAACTTGATAACTAAAGTCAGTGAGCTAATTAACCCAATCACGAACAAGTGGGACGAAGAACTAGTAAAGCAGACGTTCATTCCGGAAGATACAAGAGTTAT
This sequence comes from Triticum dicoccoides, assembly GCF_002162155.2. Classification (NCBI taxonomy): domain Eukaryota; kingdom Viridiplantae; phylum Streptophyta; class Magnoliopsida; order Poales; family Poaceae; genus Triticum; species Triticum dicoccoides. The sequence continues at coordinate 115,698,876 of NC_041389.1, forward strand.
CCTTCAGATCCCAGTCCAAGACCATATTGAGGACTTCATGGCATGGCATTATGATAAAAAAGGTATATTCTCAGTTAAATCTGCATACAAAGTTGCAATTGACTGTGCAGCCCGGGAATCTAGCTCAGGTCTAACCTCTACTTCAAGTGCAGCTGAAGGAGAGGACGAATTTGATTGGCGAAAACTATGGTCGATGCCCCTCCCAAACAAGGTGCTACATTTCCTATGGCGTCTTGCTACAAATAGCTTACCGCTTTGGATAAAACTAAAAAGCAGAGGTATGGAAGTTGACACTCAATGCCCTATGTGTCTTAGATTGGATGAGGATGGAGGGCACTGCTTCATAAAGTGTAAGAAAGTAAAAGAAGTGTGGAGAATGCTTCAACTTGAGCATGTCAGGCTGCAACTAGTTTCCTGTGTTGATGCTCTGAATTTCCTAGAAGAAATCTTTAAACTGCAGAAGGACATTAAGTTAAAAACTTTCTTATTACTTTGACGCTGGTGGCATGAGAGAAATAGTGCAAATAAAGGGAATGTTTTAAAATCATTTAGTGAGATTTGCTCTTCTATTGACTATCACTTTTTGAATGTCATGAAGGCACATGAAGGAAGGATGCTAGCCCGACAACAAAATCTCAAATGGTCAAGACCACCTGTTGGAATTCTCAAGATCAACACAGATGCAGCCTTTCATGGTAATTCCAATGATGGAGGATGGGGCATGGTTATTAGAAATGATAAGGGTGAAGCTCTAGCTGCAGGTGCAGGCAAACTAGAATGGGTGGCTGATGCTTTCCAAGCTGAAGCAATGGCTATGTTATATGCTATAAATATTGCTAGCCAAATGGGTTGTGACAAAGTAATGTTAGAGACAGATTCAGTTCAGTTAAGGAAGGCTGTATCTACTGAAGAATATGATTTGTCTGCAATAGGGCCCATTTTTAGAGAGATTAAGTATCAGCTACATGTAGGATTTTCTGATGCGTGTGTTGTAAATTACCCTCGAGCATGTAATTTGGTGGCACATGGTTTAGCGGCTTTCGGTGCTAGTTTAAACTCTGAAGCTTGTGTCACTTGGCTGGGGCATCTCCCAGAGTTTGTACTAAACTCTGTAGCTGGCGACCTGTCCAGCAATGATATGTAAGAGGAATGCAAGTGTGTTCCATTTCAAAAAAAATTATCAAGACAGATAAGGAGCAATACTAGCCTCCGCCTCCTACTGGTGTTTTGTTTATGAGTAGATAGCGCCAACCCGGCGCCTCATACGTGATCAATCTTTTCATGATAAAAGTGACATCATAAAGTGAATTTGGATCTCGCGCCAGTGTTGTCCTATGTCGACCTCGGTCTATGACACGCCAGCTTCCGGACAGGCGTGCAGGCCAAGCCCCTTGCGGTCCGGCCTATTCAACGCGTCGGGTCGACTAATGAATGCCACCGAGGATCATAAGGTCCAAATACATGAGGTGATATCCGTCCAAACTACCCGACAAAAAATCAGGTGATATCCTTCCTATATATTTTATCCATGTGTATATTAATTCATCCAAGAACAATTCTTCTGGCTTGCGATGACGATTGTTCACTACAAGAGCAATGGTCATGCCATGGATATAAAGCTTGCGCCCGATCTGTTCCAACAACTCTGAAGGAAGTCATGATATGTTATTAGCCTCTTCCTCCACAGGATGGCTCGATGGATAGGCATACAAGTTGTCGCCACTGTGATTTTTTAAACTTCAACAGCCGGCTGGGATGAACCACTCGCCGGATTACTGATACAAATCATACTGGGTCATTTATAACCCGCCAAGCTTCAACATATTACATCATTCTGCTGTTCAATTACATATCGTTTTATATCACGGTCAAGTATGGAGAATCTCAAGACAACTCCTCGAGTCATCTTAAGACTCGGGGGCTACAATAACATGACTTGGCAGAATTAGTCGGTTTCAGTGAATTCAAGAACTCCGGGTCATTGGAGGGAAAAATAACCCTGCCCCGGAGGCTACTTCCCTATTGGTGAAAATTTAAAGGCCGTTAGAAAGTTTCCGGCTCAAAAAGAAGGATTCCGGTTCAAAATCCGGTTCAAGGGAAATCTGTCTCCCACAAAGCGCTGAAGCTCTTAATATCCAGTGTAAAATCCGGCTCAAGGGAAATTTATCTCTCACAAAGCTTTGAAGCTCTCAATATCCGGTTTAAAATCCCGGCTCAAGAGGAATTCATCTCTCGCAAGTTTGAGTTCTCGGAAAAATCAAAGGTTGCCAAAAAGAACTTGCTGCCATGATGCGCGATTCAAACATGGGTATCCTGCCTTATTGGCTTATCACATTATTGGTCACTTGGGGGCTTCCTGCTCAATGAGCATAGCTGTGCTTACCCTCTTGATCCGGCTTGCACGCCTTGTTAAAAATTACTTGGGTGCTTCCTGTTCATTGAGCATAGCCATGACTACCCTCTTGATCCGGCTTATACGCCATGCTTGAAACATACTTGGGGGCTTCCTCATGGAGCATAGCTCTGATTCCGGTTTATAAACCTAGAATGAACTTTAACTTGGGGGCTCATTAAGCATAGCTATGACCCTTTAGGCTTGGACGCCTAGGTGTATTCACCAAAAAAATCCGGGTTATCCTGCCTTTGTAAGTCTGCCACTCCGCCAAGGTAATCCTAGAATGACTCGCTGTACTCTTGATAGTTAATTTTATAAAGACCCTGAACTTGTCAACGTTAAAACGGCGATTGGTCATGTGAGGTCCGACTTACAAGGTTTTGAATTAAGGTTTAACTCAGCGGTTGTGCGGCCCATAAAAGCACTTGAGTTTTAGGCTTGGCGGCCTATGAAAGCCTTGTTTTCTGATTTGTCTTTCATTTGAACATTTTTTGGAGTTTTGTCTCTTGTCACATATCAATACATGGTTGAAAAACAAATTAGGGCCATGTTTCCTTATGGTTCATGTATATCTTCATCCGGAGTGTTATTAACCCGGCCTGGCTTTGGACTTTAAGTCGCCAGGGTATAATGATTATATGCTTAGAGCTTTCTGCTCAAATGGGATATCACCCCTTGATGCATGCGGTGTTGTAAGCCGGCAGTATGTATATATTGAACGGGGCGTTGTGCTTTTGTCTATGGGCTATTGCCTTTACTACGCGATGCATGATAAATCGGCAGTATGAAATGGTTTCAGAGGCCATGTAGCCTTGATTATATGACTCATCAATGAGCATATTGGGATTGATAACCCACCCGGACAACAGACTTTAAGTCGCCGAGATATCTTGCTTTGAGAAATCAAATGATGATACTTCATGACTCTGGGTTGATATTGGATCCGGATTATAATTATCATGGCATCACCATGGTATTAATCTACAGGTATGTCTTTCAATAATTGCATGAATATTTGGTTTTTTTGATAAACCATCCTAGCTTTGGATGTTAAGTCGCCAGTATATTTTGGTTGCGCTATTGGAATCATGCACTTATAAATCGATGGATTGTTACCCTCATTGGATATGGCGATGTAAGCCGGTAGCATGAGCCAATTTTACAGTATGTTCCGGCTTAAATAGTCGTGGTTGCAAGTATTTGGGTTGTCACCCGCCCTGGTTTTTGACTTGAGTCGCTAGTAGGCTTCATTGAAATCAGGCACTTACAGATATTGGATTGTCACCTTTACTACATATGGTGTTGTGAGCTGATAATGTCAGTCAATTCTACAGGTATGTTTTCCTGGTTATATAAGTATGCGAGGTTTGATAACTCGCCCTGGCTTCTTGACTTTAAGTCGCCAGTATGTTTAGGCTTGAATGGCCTTAATGCTAGTCTTTTCCATAATTGCATAGGACTATATTATGTTTGGGTTGTTACCCGCCCTGGTTTTCGACATTGAGTCGCCAAGGCATATCTTGTTTAAACTTCGTGCAGGATTTGCAGAGCTATGACTTATATAAATGATTAAGTTCAAGCCCATCATCAAAAATTGAAATTGTGTTTCAAAAGGGTTATCAATTATTGATTTTCACAAAGGCTATAAGCCGCCGGGTTACAAAAATCTCGGATTACAATGGATGCACATTAAGTCGCCATCGGCCAAGAGCCACTAAGTATTTAAACTCCGGATTTACTTGTCAACCGATAAGGTATTCAAATCTTTAATAGCCAAACTTGGATGGATTTTCATGATGATATTGAATGATTGAGGTTTTCATATCGGATTATATTATTCAAATCTTGAATAACCAACATGGCAGGATTTTTATTATGGTTATTAATAACCAACATTATGATTGAGGTTTTCAAAGTCGCTTCAGCGCAATGGCTATTATTTCTTTATCAATGGATATGTTTTATTCTGCAATGGAAGGAATAGTCCTGAGTTGCTGCAGGCTTACGACCCGGCACTTGGGGGCTACATTATTCAAGCTAAGAATACATCAAATATGAAAGTCCCATATCACTGCCAGCATGCACCATGGCACTTGGGGGCTAATGCAAAGTCATTTTTTGCTTGCCTTATTGAAGACCCGACTCATCACATCGTAATGAGCCGGCCCTTGGGTGCTACCAATTGCTCCTGTCAAATATTCAAAGTACACAAGCCTTAATTCATTATATTGAAGGATATATTGCTCAGTTGGTGGAGCACAAGGCTCTTAACCTTATGGACGTGGGTTCGAGCCCCATGGTGGGGATGACATCATATAATGTTATTGTCAATGAACTATACACTACTAGGAAAAGGCATGCTAGTGGCACACCAGTTTTGCCTTCTAATGGCGCATTGCTGGTGCGCCACTAGCCTCACGCCATTAGAATTTTTTTCTAATGGCGCACCACATGTGCGCCATTAGAATCTGGTATTCTAATGGCGCACCAGGCAGTGCGCCATTAGTACTGCCCACAATGCGCCACTATTATCTGCTATACTTATAGCGCAGCACATGGTAGTGCGCCATTAGTAACAACTTTTTTAATTTTTTTTCTTAATCTTAGGTCACTATTCACATATGAGATATTCAACACATATATATACAACAAGCATCCATATAGCAATCATATCCAACACACAAGTTTCATCATATATACATACATAGCCAACACATAGTTCCGTCGTTACAAAATTTTCACATTGTTCATCCAACACCGTTATCCATCAATTCATAAAAGTTTCACATTGATACAAAATAAAAACACAAATGGAAAAGAAGCACTCCATCCACGCAAGCTTCCGTCAATTAAATCAAATCTACAAAATGATAAACAAGAAGTTAGAAGAAGAAAAAGAAGAAGACTAGAAGAATACTAGAAGAAGAAGAACACTAGAAGAAGAATAAGAAGAGTTTTGGAAAAGAAGAAGAATAAGAAGAAGACTATAAGCTTATTATGTAAACTTGATCATTTTGTGCTAACATAAGTTATTTTGGAGCTAACCTATAGGAAACTAAGCATATAAGCTCTAAGTTAGTATATTAGAGCCAACTTAGGTAAAATGAAGCTAACCTATGTCATTTTGGAAAAGAAGAAGAATAAGAAAAAGACTATAAGCTTATTATGTAAACTTGATCATTTTGTGCTAACATAAGTTATTTTGGAGCTAACCTATAGGAAACTAAGCATATAAGCTCTAAGTTAGTATATTAGAGCCAACTTAGGTAAAATGAAGCTAACCTATAGGAAACTAAGCATATTAGAGATAACATAGGTAACTAAGTATATATATATATATATCATTTTGGATAGCTAACCTATAGGAGATCTGACATACCTGACAAAGTAGGCAGTTCTTCTCCTTCTTCTCCTTCATCTCCCTAATGCGCCTAGAGCGGCGAGGCGGTGGAGGCAGTGGAGGCAGTGGGATGTAGTCTTCTACCACAATTGGCATGGTCATGTCGCCCAGTTGTGGGATCACCGGAGCCACCACCGGTGTGTGGTCATTGTCAGGCACCACCACCATCGCGAGGCCACCTTCAGGCACGACCATCACTAGGTCATCCTCAGCCACCTCCATCTCTTGCCCATGGTCAGCCACCACCATCTCTTGCCCTTGGTCAGCCACCACCAGCGCTAGGTCATCCTCAGCCTGATGCCCATCGTCATCCTGCAACTCCTCATCCTCACTCTGCTCCTCTTCTCCCGCACTCCAGTCCGGATCATCCTTCTTGTTGTCAATGCTGCTAGAATCGCTGCTGCTTTCGCTACAGCCAGAATCGCTGCTGCTTTCGCTACAGCCATAGTCGCTGCTGCTTTGGCTGTAGCCAGTGTCGCTGCTGCTGCTCCTACCTGTCCAAAATGCAACAATGACCGTTAACAATAAATGTGAGACAAAGCCAAATGTAGAGGAATAAGAAGAGGTAGAACGTACTGGCATCATCATCGGCAGCGTAGCGCATGCGACACATAGTCTTGTTGTACACCTTCACGATGAGCATGTTGGCGTCGTCGTCGTACCTGAAGACAAGGAAGTACCCCAGCCACAGGTCGTAGGCATGGTAGAACTTCTCCCACCCACGAGACAAGTACATGTGGCCCTTCTTGATCGCCAACTGCACATCCCACTGCCTGCGAACCCGCTGCCGGCCTGTCGCAGCTTCACATTATTTGGCGGATCTTCACCCATCAGCATGTTCATAAAACTGTCAGGCAGCCTCTGCGGTTTGGGACAATGAGTGATGTAGCAAACAACATATATCATAATGAGATGGGTGAAGGGGAGATCTCTCGTTTTATATACCTGCGTCATGGATGATACTGAAGCCTCGAGTATGATAGTGAAGAACTCGGAAGCATCCAACTCGTACTGCGGTGTCGCAGATCGGCGGTGGCTGCTTCCCGCCATCTCTGATAAGCAGCAGAAGAGACTAATTAGTACCCATGCATGATAACAGGCATTAGTCGCAAGTACCCCATATGTCCTATTTTTAGCAAAGTAATGCTAAAATTCACAGAAAATTTCAGCATTACCTTTGCTGAAAATAGGACATATGGAGTACTCGAATTTGCCGGAACGGAAGTTAATCGACATTCCGGCAAACTCAAGGGCCTCTCGGGGTACCTGCAAATTCATCACGACACAATGGTCGGAGACAAAACCCAGCAAACTAGCACCACAAAGCACATAACAAAATTCAGTAAATTTCCAGCAACTACTCCTAATGCAAACAAGATTCACCTAGCAAGGTTTATTTGACATGGAGTAGTTTATTTCATAGAGTAAACATTAATTAGCACTATTTGACAGTAAAACATTTTAGCTAATTTGAATTAACTGAAAGCAGCAGTACATCATTTTTATTGATAGTAAAATGTTCAAAGAAACAGAAATATCAGTACAATAGCTAGATTACACTATCAGTACACTAGCAGTAAAATGTTCATTTACTTTGAATAAACAAATATTCAAGCAGATTTATAGGCATATTTATAGGCATATAGGCATATTTATTCGGTTCAGCAAACATCCATAGCACTACTAGTAAGAGAGTAGCACTACTAGTACTAGCCTTATAGGCATATTTATTCGGTTCAGCAAACATCCATAGCAGGAGATAGTTGTAGGTCTAGGCCGTATAGGCATATTTCTACATATGTTTGGGATGTCAATAAGTGATGATACATGAACCGTTAGGAGCCTATCAAACCATCAACCCGCGTGTTGTCGAAAAGAAGAAAAGCCAGTTACCATTATCTTAATATTTTGCAATACTCCTAAGTATTTGGTACTGGACAGTTGTGTCAAACATTAAACTGAATTTGTATAAAACAGACCAAGGATGTTGAATTCTCTTCTAAGTTTCCCCTACACTAAATGAATTAAGGCGATTTACTTATGAATCAGAACACTTAAAATATTGGATGAGTGGTCCATACTCTGTTTTTTGTTTGTACTGTTCAAAGCATAATTTTAATTAAAAGCATAATTCTCCAGGACATGGAGAGAGAGGGAGAAGGGGCAGGGAAGCTCACCTTGGACGGCGCAGAGAGGAAGCAGGGGAGCTCGGGGTTGGCGGCGAGGGTCACGGCACCGTCCTTGGCTCGCCGGCTGCTGCGGAGGTGACCGGTGGCAGAGGACGGCAGGGGCAGGCAGGGTGGGCGCGTCGGGGCCGCGCTTGTCGATTGCTGCAGGGGCCAGAGGAGGCCCTCGCTCGTCGGAGGGAGGAGGAGAGGAGAGGAGCGGGCGGCGGGGTGAGGAACCCTAGCGCGTGCGCTCGGCCGATCCTGTTAGGGGGGCGCGGGGGCGG
>NC_041389.1:115707823-115759070 GCF_002162155.2 Triticum dicoccoides
GGGTGCTCGTCGGCGGCGGTGGAGCGGGGGAGGGTTGCGGTGGGTCGTCGGCGGTGGTGGAGCTAGCGGGGGAGGGTGCGGGTGGGATCGAGATCGAGATCAAAAAGTGTCCATGAAAATATACACGGTGCGCCATTAGCAGTTTTGCAAAAAAGTAAAAAAAATTATATACTAATGGCGCACTGCTTACAAGGTGCGCCATTACTTGGTAGAACTAGTAATGGAGCACTTCGGCGCCATGCGCCATTAGAGTGTATGGAAAAATGAAAAAAAAATCAATACTAGCGGCGCACCCTGTGCCCGGTGCGCCATTAGTTTCTTCCACACTAATGGCGCACCACCGTCCGGTGCGCCATTAGTATATAGTAGTGGCGCACTGCTTACCAGGTGCGCCATTAGTATCAATCCTATCTATAGCCCTTTTCCTAGTAGTGATATATAAAGTCCCAGCTCAGTAATGTCTTGCTGAGCTGGCCCTTGGGGGCTACATATTGCGATTCAAGTCTACATGATCATATCTACAAAGTTCTTGCTCATTATTTCACAATGACCGGGCCCTTGGGGGCTACACTAGTTGAAGTTTTTATGAGCATAAGGCAATTACAAGTCCCAGGTTGCTACAAGCATGACAACCCGGTACTTGGGGGATACATATGTGGAATATTCAGTTTTGACGAGTGATTGAGATGAACAACCTGGATTTCTTCAACATTGCAACATTTATATTGAAGCAAGTCTTAAGCTATTACTACGCTCCCTTCTTAAGACTTGGGGGCTACAGGTGATATGCATATAAGGGAGGTACACTCTCAAGCTTGGTGTTAGCAACAGTTATGACCCGGTGCTATCAATATTTACAAACCGAAAATTTTGGCAATCATAACTCGGCAAGCTCTACATCTTTAAGACGGCTGAAAATCAGATGAGTATTTCAAGACCAATATTTTTTTCAAGCTAGAGCATTGGAAGCCGAGTCAAATGGATTATTCTTTATAATATTTTTCTGCAAAAAGCCAATGTCAGCAAATTAACTATGAAGCTGGTCTATTGACCCGGATTTTTCAGAAGAAGTGCCCAGATTTTTTGCATTGGCAAAGTTTGAACATATTTTCTAAAGGAGATTTGCTATGAGATCATGGACACACATCCAGGAGGAAACGACAAGGACTTAAGGATGATCAGGTGCCGGTTCAGGAAAACTTTTAAACCGGAGCACAACCTGTCAAATTTGTTCTTGTGTTTGTTTTACAACATAAGTTTACCATGGATAAATCCAAGCTAAACTGGGGGCTATGTCGGGGATATACCACGCGGTGTAACCCGTCGGATGTATGACCCGACTGGAGCTTGGTGACTCACTAGCGACCTGCTCGGACCTAGCGGTTTATGGGCAATCCGCTTGGATATTATGACTCACTGATGACCCCGATGGCGGGTCAAATAGATGACAAGGCCCAAGGCACAGAAGGCCGGCTCATGCTATGGTGGGCTGGTTTACGAGGAAAGGCATAAGGAGTTTTCCCTTAAGGGGGCAAGACTAGGATTCCGCTTGTTACAGAATAGTCCTAGTCCTACTAGGACTCCACATGTAACCCACCCCTCCAACTTATATAAGGAGGGGTAGGGCACCCCAACAAAGGGGGATAAGTAATCTTTAAGGCTAGACACAATTAGGAGATCCGGTTTATGCGGTGACTCCCTCATGAGCATAATGAGACCTAGCCACAAACAGCATGTAGGGCTATTACCTGATGATGTTTCCCGGGGCCCGAAGCTGTCTACATCCTTGTCTTGTGTGTTGATCTGCCTCGCATCTCTCATCCCAATCAACCCCTCTCAAGCTACCACATAGATGTTTTGGCCTCATGACTAAGTACTCACACTAGGACATCTCTCATCCCAATCAACCCCTCTCAAGCTACCACATAGATGTGTTGGCCTCACGACTAAGTCCTCACACTAGGACATCTGCCGTGACAAATCCACGACAGTGGGAGCCAATTGTCGTGGTGATCTCGCGGGGGGAATCGCATCACGACAGATGCCACGGGGTGGCTTAAGGTGAGGGCAAGACTACTGTGAAAATAAAGGGACGGGATTGGGCAAACAGCACGCGGTGATTTACCCAGGTTCGGGGACCTCGCGGGGAGGTAATACCCCTAATCCTACATGTCTAATGATATATGCAGTATGTGTAGCAGTTTAGAGGTGCTCCTCGAGCTGTATTTAGAGAAGACAAAAGAGAGCTATGTGCTACTAGCTTCATATGTGTGTATGTAGGAATGAGAGAGTGAGAGTGAGTGGCTTTGTGCCTTGTGGGCAAGCATGTGCGTGGCTGAATGCATGTGTGGCCATGAGCCCGTCATTGGATGGATGGATGTGTGCTTGTATATATTAGTGTGTGCGTGAGTGTTGTCCCCTTGGCCAAGTAAATGCCTTCTTGGCCAAGGGAGTGACCTCTTGCCCAAGTCAGTGCCCCCTGGATCACTTTATACATTAGTTCCCATGAACAAGTAACATTGTTCATGACGTCGTGTATGTCAAGCTAACAGTGTATGCTTTTATCAGCAATAGTGACCATGCTATGGTCGTGGTATGGTTATCTTGTTGGTGTCGGGTCGGAGCTGCGGTTGACTTCGCGTAGCAGACCAGCTAGAGCAGCCGGACGAGGAGCCAGCCGGGCAGCCCTATTGTTTTGAAGCGTCGTTTACCATCTTGGGCCTACCCGGGGGTCATCCCCCCGACAATACTCTTGGACATTCTAGAGTACAGAGATCATTCAACTAAAGAATGGAATGGAAGAGAAATTATAAAACACCATCAGAAAAAGCTACTGAACTGCCAAAACATTTATTGGAAGCAAAGAGCAACCATTAGATGGGTCAAATTTGGAGATACAAACTCGAACTTTTTCCAGGAAAAAGCTACAAGCAAGTACAGAAACAACAAGATCACTCAGTTGCAAGATGAGAATGGACATATACATCAGGACCACTCCTCTAAAGCAGGAATACTGTGGAGAGCTTTCAAAACAAGACTGGGAACAACTGCAGAAACTAATGATTTTTTCCCATCTACCCAGTATTCTACAAACAGATGTAGATCTAACTCAATTGGAAGATCCTTCCACAAAACAGGAAATAGATGGAGTGATCAAAGAAATGCCTTCTCATAAAGCCCCTGGCCCTGATGGATTCAATGGGTCCTTCTGAAGGAAATATGCCCTAGAGGCAATAATAAAGTTGTTATTTTATATTTTCTTATAAGAAATGTTTATTATTCATCCTAAATTGTATTAACCGGAAACTTGATACATGTGTGTAAACATAGACAAAACACTGTGTCCCTAGTAAGACTCTACTAGACTAGCTCATTAATCAAAGATGGTTCAGTTCCCTAACCATAGACATGTGTTTGTCATTTTATGTGATGGACAAGACCCATCCATTAGCTTAACATAATGATCGTTCAGTTTTATTGCTATTGCTTTCTTCATGTCAAATAATATTCCTTTGACTATGAGATTATGCAACTCCAGGATACCAGAGGAATACCTTATGTGCTATCAAACGTCACAACGTAACTGGGTGATTATAAAGATGCTCTACAGGTATCTTCAAAGGTGTCTATTGGGTTGGCATAGATCGAGATTAGGATTTGTCACTCTGAGTATCGGAGAGGTATCTCTAGGCCCTCTCGGTAATACACATCATAAGAAGCCTTGCAAGCAATGTGACTAATGAGTTAGTTTCGAGATGATGTATTATAGAATGAGTAAAGAGACTTGCCGGTAACGATATTGAACTAGGTATGAAGATACTGACGACCGAATCTCGGGCAAGTAACATACCGATGACAAAGGGAATAACGTATGTTGTCACTACAATACGACCGATAAAGATATTCGTAGAATATGTGGGAACCAATATGAGCATCCAGGTTCCGTTGTTGGTTATTGACCGGAGAGGTGTCCCGGTCATGTTTACATAGTTCTCGAACCCGTAGGGTCCGCACGCTTAATGTTCCATGACGATTTATATTGTATGAGTTATGTGATTTGGTGACCGAATGTTGTTCGGAGTCCCGGATGAGACCACGGACATGACGAGGAGTCTCGAAATAAAGATTCATATATAGGATGATAGTATTCGGACACTGAAAGTGTTCCAGGGGTACCGAGTACGTATCTGGTCACCAGAAGGTGTTCCAGGCACCACCCCGACAAAGATATGGGCCTTATTGGGCCAAGAGCAAGACAGACCAGCCCCTAGTGGGCTGGTGCACCCCATATACGCCAAATAGGAGGAGAAGGAAGGAGGGGAAGAGATAAATGAAAGGGGAGGATTTCAGGTCATTCCGAGAACTTTTGTTTTCTGCACAATAAACAACACCATGGCAGTTCTGCTAAAAACAGCGTCAGTCCGGGTTAGTTTCATTCAAATCATGCAAGTTAGAGTCCAAAACAAGGGCAAAAGTGTTTGGAAAAGTAGATACGTTGGAGACGTATCACGCCTCCCACAAGTCGGCCTTCCCCCTCCGACACTTATGGAAGGGGGGAGGCCGACTTGTGGGAGGCATGATACGTCTCCAACGTATCTACTTTTCCAAACACTTTTGCCCTTGTTTTGCACTCCAACTTGCATGATTTGAATGAAACTAACCCGGACTGATGCTATTTTTAGTAGAACTGCCATGGTGTTGTTTCTTGTGCAGAAAACAAAAGTTCTTGGAATGGCCTGAAAATCCATGGAGATAACTTTTGGAAACTATAAAGAATACTGGCAAAAGAATCAAGGCCAGGGGCCCACACCATGTCCACGAGGGTGGGGGCGCACCCTCCCCCTGGGTGCGCCCCCCTGTCTCGTGGTCCCCCTGATGCTCCACCGACCTCAACTCCAACTCCATATATTCCGTTTCACGGAGAAAAAATTCAGAGAGAAATTTTCATCGCGTTTTACGATATGGAGCCGCCGCCAAGCCCTAATCTCTCACGGGAGGGCTGATCTGGAGTCCGTTTGGGGCTCCGAAGAGGGGGATTCGTCGCCATCATCATCATCAACCATCCTCCATCGCCAATTTCATGATGCTCACTGCCGTGCGTGAGTAATTCCATCGTAGGCTTGCTGGACGGTGATAGGTTGGATGAGATTTACCATGTAATCAAGTTAGTTTTGTTAGGGTTTGATCCCTAGTATCCACTATGTTCTGAGATTGATGTTGCTATGACTTTGCTATGCTTAATGCTTGTCACTAGGGCCCGAGTGCCATGGTTTCAGATCTGAACCTATTATGCTTTCATGAATATATGTGAGTTCTTGATCCTGTTATGATCCGACAACCCCGAAGTGACAATAATCGGGATACTTCTCGGTGATGACCATAGTTTGAGGTGTTCATGTATTCACTATGTGCTAATGCTTTGTTCTGGTTCTCTATTAAAAGGAGGCCTTAACATCCCATAGTTTCCACTAGGACCCTGCTGCCACGGGAGGGTAGGACAAAAGATGTCATGCAAGTTCTTTTCCATAAGCACGTATGACTATATTCGGAATACATGCCTACATTACATTGATGAATTGGAGCTAGTTCTGTGTCACCCTATGTTGTAGCTATTACATGAGGAATCGCAGCCGACATAATTATCCATCATTGATCCAATGCCTACGAGCTTTTCACATCTTGTGCTTCACTTATTTACTTTTCCATTGCTACTGTTACAACTACTACAAAACTGCTATCTTTACTTTTGCCACTATTACCATTACTATCATACTACTTTGCTACTAAATACTTTGCTGCATATACTAAGTTATCTAGGTGTGGTTGAATTGACAACACAACTACTAATACTTAAGAATATTCTTTGGCTCCCCTTATGTCGAATCAATAAATTTGGATTGAATACTTTACCCTCGAAAGCTGTTGCGATCCCCTACACTTGTGGGTTATCAAGACTAATTTTTGGCGCCGTTGCCAGGGAGCATAACTCTATTCTTTGAGTCACTTGGGATTTATATCTATTGATCACTATGAGGAACTTGAAAGACGAAAGAACAAAGATTTTTCCCTCAACTACGAGGGGAGGTAAGGAGCTGCCATCTAGCTCTGCACTAGATTCTCCTTATGTGTTGAGTAAGCTTGCGACACCTAAACCTGCTACTGCTATGAATTCTGATATGTCGCATGTTATTGATGATGCCACTTCTTCTATGCATGATACTTATGATGAAACTACTTCTGTGCATGGTACTACTTTGCCATTAGGTGAATTTCTTGATGAACAACTTGCTAGGGTTAGAGAGAATGAAATTATTGAAGATGCTATTATTGATGATAGTGATGATGAAAGTTCTCCCCCTGATTATGAATTACCTGTTGTTCTTGAGGGTTATGTTATGGATGAGGAAGCTGCTAGAGCTATCTTTGCTTGCAAAGATAGATATGATCTTAAGAAGTTATTAGCTAAATGGAAGCAGCAATCTCTTAATGCTAGAATGAAACCTGACCCGGTTTTGCTACTTCACCTATCTGTGTTACTGATAAGAATTATGAATTCTCTGTTGATCCTGAGATTATTAATTTGGTTGAATCTGATCCTTTTTGTGGCCTTGAATCTGAAACTGTTGTGGCTTATCTTACCAAGTTAAATGATATAGCCACCCTGTTTACTAATGATGAGAAGTCTCGCTATTATTATATCCTTAAGATATTTCCATTCTCATTAAAGGGTGATGCTAAAACTTGGTTTAATTCTCTTGATCCTGGTTGTGTGCGTAGTCCCCGGGATATGATTTATTACTTCTCTGCCAAATATTCCCCTGCTCATAAGAGACAAGCTGCCTCGCGGGAAATATATAATTTTGTGCAAATCAAAGAAGAGAGTCTCCCACAAGCTTGGGGGAGGCTTCTCCGATTACTTAATGCTTTGCCTGATCATCATCTTAAGAAAAATGAAATACTTGATATCTTTTATAATGGACTAATCGATGCTTCCAAGACTACTTGGATAGTTGTGCTAGTTGTGTTTTCAGGGAAAGAACAGTCGACCAAGCTGAATTACTATTGAACAATATGTTGACTAATGAAAATAATTGGACTCTTCCTGAGCCAATTCCTGAGGCAATCCCTGAGCCAATTGAGCCAAATTCTGAGCCTATTCCTAAACCAACTCCGAAGAAGAGGGGTGTTCTATTTCTCAGTCCTGAAGATATGCAAGAGGCAAAGAAATAAATGAAAGAAAAAGGTATTAAAGCTGAAGATGTTAACAATTTACCACCTACTGAAGAAATGCATGGTGTTAATATACCGCATGTTGAAGAAACACATTGTCTTGATAACCCGACACAGGTAGTAAAGGTAAATTCTCTCTATAGATATGATAAAGTTGAAATTCCCTCTACTAAATTTCATAGCCCATGCTTAGTTGAATTTGATGACTTTATGGCTAGGCAAGAAAGTTTTAATGCTTATGTTGGTAGAGAATTAAAGAATAATGCTTTTGAGATAGGACGCTTAAGTGATTATATGGCTAGAGTTAAAGGTGAACTTAAACTCATTAGCAAATATGCTTCTATGGTTACTACTCAAGCTAAGCAAGTACTTAAAGCTCAAAGTGATTTTCTCGATGAATTAAATAATAAACATGACTTTGTTGTTAGAGTGGCTACTAGAACTGGTAGAATGACTTAGGAACCTTCGTATCCTGAAGGCCACCCTAAGAGAATCGAGCAGGATTCTCAGATAAATAATTTAGAGGCACCTAGTTCTTCCAAAAAGAAGAAAAAGAAAGACGATAGGACTTTGCATGCTTCTAGTGAACCTATTGTAGACACACCTGAGAATCCCAATGATATTTCTATTTCTGATGCTGAAACACAATCAGGTGATGAACATGAACCTAGTGATAATGTTAGTGGTAATGTTCATGTTGATGCTCAACCTAGCGATAACAATGAAGTAGAGGTTGAACCTGTTGTTGATCTTGATAACCCACAATCAAAGAATCAACGTTATGATAAGAGAGATTTTGTTGCTAGGAAGCACGGTAAAGAAAGAGAACCATGGGTTAAGAAACCCATGCCCTTTCCTCCTAAACCATCCAAGACAAAGGATGATGAGGATTTTGAGCGCTTTGCTAAAATGATTAGACCTATCTTCTTACGTATGCGCTTGACTGATATGCTTAAATTAAATCCTTATGCTAAGTATATGAAGGATATCATTACAAATAAAAGAAAGATACCGGAAGCTGAAATTTCCACCATGCTTGCTAATTATACTTTTAAGGGTGGAATACCAAAGAAACTTGGAGATCCAGGGGTACCCACTATACCATGCTCCATTAAAAGAAATTATGTTAAAACTGCTTTATGTGATCTTGGAGCTGGTGTTAGTGTTATGCCTCTCTCTTTATATCGTAGACTTGAATTGAATAAGTTGACACCTACTGAAATATCTTTGCAAATGGCTGATAAATCAACTGCTATACCTCTTGGCATTTGTGAGGATGTGCCTGTTGTGGTTGCAAATGTCACTATCTTAACGGACTTTGTTATTCTTGGTATTCCCGAGGACGATAGTATGTCGATTATCCTTGGTAGACCCTTTTTGAATATTGCAGGGGCTGTTATTGATTGCAACAAAGGCAATGTCACTTTTCATGTTAATGGTAATGAGCATACGGTACACTTTCCGAGGAAACTATCTCAAGTTCATAGCATCAATTCTATTGGAAAAGTTCCAACTATCATTATTGGAGGTTTTAAATTTCCTCTTCCTACTGTCAAGAAAAAATATGATATTCTTATTGTTGGGGATGTTCATATCCCCGTTGAGGTAACTTAGTGTTATTCGAAATTTCTCCGGTTCCGTGTTATTCGGAATGAGTTTGTTAACAAGACTTGATCAACCTTGTTAGTGGATTCATTTTGATGATCATGAGATGGATGAAACTAGAAGGCACAACCTTCTGTACCCTCTTTTTACTTTCTGTTATTTAGAATAAATAAAGCAAAAATACTATTATCTGTCTGTTTTCTGAATTATCCGTGCAATAAAAAATATCCTGAAAATAAAAGTGCTCCAAATGCCCTGCAAATTTAGTATGATTTATATGGAATATTTGAGGATTTAGGCACTGAAAACATTGCAGGGGGGCAAGCACCTGGCCACGAGGGTGGAGGGCGCGCCCACACCCCCTGGGCGCGCCCCTATCTCGTGGGCCCACGGTGGCCGCCCTCCACTTATTCCTAAACCCACACACTCCATCTTCCTCCCAAAAAAATCCCCATCCAGCTCAAGCACGATTTCTAGCTCATTTTGCTGCGATTTTCGATCTCCTTGCTCAAAGCTCCATTCACAAAACTGCTTTGGGAGATTGTTGCTTGGTATGTGACTCCTCCATTGGTCCAATTAGTTTTTGTTCTAGTGCTTTACTCATTGCAAATTTTTGCTGCATAGGTGACCCTATTCTTGAGCTTGCATGTCAAATTTATGGGGTCCCGAGCAATTCTAATGCATGATATAGGCTCTAGGCACTTGTAGGAGTAGTTGCTACCAATCTTGTTTAGTTATATTCACTTTTATTTTGAAGTTACTAAAATTTCTGAAATTTTCAGAAAATGTTAAGGAGATTTTTGAGGGGCTCTTCTAGCCAAAGCTCCCAGGAAAAACAAGCTAAAGAGAAGGAAAAGGCCAAGTATAATCTTCCTCGCGTAGCGGAAGTACGGCCATGTGAATGGCCATGTGATAATTTCTTAAGAGAAGTCGGGATTTATGAAGACTTTTATTCTTTGATTGAAAATGCAGGCCTCACCGACTTCCTCCACGACCGGATCGATCAGTATCTCTTACTCACTAATACTTTCGTGCAAAACTTTTATTATTATCCTAAGAATTCACCTCCGTCAGTATCATTTCATTTATATGATGAATTCAAGGAAATGTCTTTACGTAATTTTTGCGCGGTATGTAGAATACCCTTTGAGGGCAGAGTAGATGAACCACATCGTAAAGATGTGGATGGATTTGCTAACACAATTATTGTAGGGGATCCCAAGAAGGGTTCCGATGCAAGAATCTCTAGCATACACTTTCCTGTTTTACGCTACTTTGCCTTATTTGCTAGTCGATGCTTAATTGGTCATGGAAATAGTGGAAACTTCAGTGTTCCTATTATTATTATTCTATTCCATGCCTTGTTCGGTGATAATAGTTTTAGTATGGGTGCCGTTATTGCTGAACGGCTAAGCCTGAACCGTACAAAAGGCCCCATCTTTGGAGGTATCTATGCTGCGCGTCTTGCTAAACATTTTGAGATACCTATTAGGCACCATGAGAAAGAGGAGACAATATTGCCTCCTTACCTTTTAGATTACAAGAGCATGGTAGCGCATGAGTTTATTGTTCATAATGATGATAAGATGCTCCTGTATAACTTGAGATTTAATAAGAAACACAATGAGATTATTATCCTGCATGCGCCTCTGTTGTTTGATTTGACTGTA
Source organism: Triticum dicoccoides (assembly GCF_002162155.2). Lineage (NCBI taxonomy): Eukaryota > Viridiplantae > Streptophyta > Magnoliopsida > Poales > Poaceae > Triticum > Triticum dicoccoides. Next base: position 115,718,329 of record NC_041389.1, read on the forward strand.
GTTAATTATCTTATCTCGCCGGAAGTGGTGTACGCTCATCGAGGACAGGCATCGTCTCCAGAGCCTGAGCCGGAAGCTCCACTAGACCCTTATCATTCATCATCTTATCAGTGGGATCCGGAGGAGATCGCTAGTCAGTGGTATCCTGATTACACCCCTCAGTACACCGGGGAGAGTAGCCGCGGTCCTTGGCAATAGACCAACTTAGGCCAAAAGCCTAAGCTTGGGGGAGTACGTATTTCTCACCGACTTTACATTCATGTTCACACACTATTCTAGTTGTCGGTGCTCATACTCTTTCATTGTATTATCCATGCTAGTTTAATTTTTTTTTCTAGCTTTCTTCTTGTGTGTTTGATAAACCTTAAGAAAAACCAAAAAAATCAGTTAGTTTAATTTCCATGCTTGTAGTAGAAATTAAAATGAAAACCCAAAAAGATTTCTCGTTCTTATTTTACTTGTTGGGAGCTTTCCTGTGTAAATAGTTTTATTTTATTTTCTTTCCTTTGGGGGTTGAGAATAGAAGACCATATTGAAAATGTTTAGTGGCTCTCACATGCATGATTGTTTATTTAACTTAGAGCCCATATTATTTTGTCTTCTCTCTTGAGTTGAATGCTTGCAGATTCCAGCTTAGTCCAATGCCCGTGCACTATTATTATTATACACATCATTCGGTCGTGCAAGTGAAAGGCAATAATGACGATATATGATGGACAGATTGAGATAAGAAAAGCTGGTATGAACTCGACCTCTCTTGTTTTTGTAAATATGATGAGTTCCTCGTTCCTGATTCAGCCTATTATGAAGTAAACATATTTGCAATGACATTTAGAGATTATAGTTGCTTGTGCCATGCTTAATTAGCTATGAGTTATAATGGTTTACCTTGCGTGCCAACATGCTATTAAAATGATTGTGATGTGGTATGATGGGATGGTATCCTCCTTTGAATGAATTGAGTGACTCGCCTTGGCACATATTCATGCATGTAGTTGAAAAAAATCAACATAGCCTTCACGATATTTATGTTCATGGTGGATTATATCCTACTCATGCTTGTACTCGGTGTAAATTAATTTTAAGGCATGTTCATGACTGTTGTCTCTCTCTCAATTGGTCGCTTCCCAGTCTTTTGCTACCCTTCACCTGTACTAAGCGGGAATACTGCTTGTGCATCCAAACTCCTTAAACCCCAAAGTTATTCCATATGAGTCCACCATACCTTCCTATATGCGGTATCTACCTGCCGTTCCAAGTAAATTTGTATGTGCCAAACTCCAAACCTTCAAATGAAATTTTGTTTTGTATGATCGAGCAACTCATGTTTCAACTAGGGTTGTCTGTATCTTCCATGCTAGGTGGGTTATTCTCAAGAGGAGTGGACTCCGCTCCTCATTCATGAGAAAATGGCGGTAACCGGGATGCCCAGTCCCATGATCAAAAAGATCAAGGCAAATCAAAATAATTAAACAAAACTCCCCCAGGGCTGTTATTAGTTGGAGGCACTCGTTGTTTCAAACAAGCCATGGATTGATGCTTGTTGGTGGTGGGGGAGTATAAACATTTACCATTCTGTTTGGGAACTGCCTATAATGCATGTAGTATGGAAGATATCGCCATCTCATAGTTGTTGCATTGACAGTGAAAGTATGCCGCTCAAAATGTTATTCATCTCTATTTTCAAATCGAGCCCTGGCACCTCTACAAATCCCTGCTTCCCTCCGCGAAGGGCCTATCTGTTTACTTTTATGTCGAGTCATCACCCTCTTATTAAAAAGCACCTGCTGGAGAGCACACTGTCATTTGCATTCATTGCTATTAGTTTATATTGGGTATGACTTAACTAGATCTCTTTTACCATGAATTACAATGTTTAGTCAGTCCTTGATCTTTAAAGGTGCTCTGCATTTATGTTTTGTGATCTCAGAAAGGGCTAGCGAGATACCATCTTGTTATATCATATTATGATTGTTTTGAGAAAGTGTTGTCATCCGAGTTTTATTATTATTGCTCGCTAGCTGACTATGCCATTGATATGAGTAAATGTGAGACCTAAGTTTTATTATGAGTATGGTTATTTCATAATCTTTGCTAAAAACTTGAATGCTGGCTTTACATATTTACAACAACAAGAGCAAATAGAGTTTGTAAAAGTTTTTCTTTATCACTTTCAGTTTGTCAACTGAATTGCTTGAGGACAAGCAAAGGTTTAAGCTTGGGGGAGTTGATACGTCTCCAACGTATCCTTTTCCAAACACTTTTGCCCTTGTTTTGGACTCTAACTTGCATGATTTGAATGAAACTAACCTGGACTGACGCTGTTTTCAGCAGAACTATCATGGTGTTGTTTATTGTGCAGAAAGCAAAAGTTCTCGGAATGACCTGAAAATCCACAGAGATAACTTTTGGAAAATATAGAAAATACTGGCGAAAAATCAAGGCCAGGGAGCCCACACCCTGTCCACGAGGGTGGGGGGCGCACCCTCCCCCCGGGCGCGCCCCCTGTCTCGTGGCCCCCCTGATGCTCCACCGACCTCAACTCCAACTCCATATATTCCGTTTCGCGGAGAAAAAATCAGAGAGAAATTTTCATCGCGTTTTATGATACGGAGCCGCTGCCAAGCCCTAATCTCTCTCGGGAGGGCTGATCCGGAGTCCGTTCGGGGGCTCCGGAGAGGGGATTCGTCGCCATCGTCATCATCAACCATCCTCCATCACCAATTTCATGATGCTCACCTATGTGAGTGAGTAATTCCATCGTAGGCTTGCTAGACGGTGATGGGTTGGATGAGATTTACCATGTAATCAAGTTAGTTTTGTTAGGGTTTGATTCCTAGTATCCACTATGTTCTAAGATTGATGTTGCTATGACTTAGCTATGCTTAATGCTTGTCACTAGGGCCCGAGTGCCATGATTTCAGATATGAACCTATTATGTTTTCATGAATATATGTGAGTTCTTGATCCTATCTTGCAAGTCTATAGTCACCTATTATGTGTTATGATCCAACAACCCCGAATTGACTATAATTGGGATACTTCTCGGTGATGACCATAGTTTGAGCAGTTCATTTATTTGTTGGGGAACGTAGTAATTTCAAAAAAATTCCTACGCACATGCAAGATCATGGTGATGCATAGCAACGAGAGGGGAGAGTGTGTCCACGTACCCTCGTAGACCGAAAGAGGAAGCGTTAGCACAACGCGGTTGATGTAGTCGTACGTCTTCACGGACCGACCGATCAAGCACTAAAACTATGACGCCTCCGAGTTCTTGCACACGTTCAGCTCGATGACGTCCCCCGTACTCCGATCCAGCAGAATGTCGGGGAAGATTTCTGTCAGCACGATGGTGTGGTGACGGTCTTGATGTTCTACCGTCACAGGGCTTCGCCTAAGCACCGCTACAATATTATCGAGGAGAACTATGGTGGAGAGGGGCACCGCACACGGCTAAGAGATCAAGAGATCAATTGTTGTGTCTATGGGGTGGCCCCCTCCCCCATATATAAAGGAGTGGAGGAGGGGGCCGGGCAAGGGGGGTGGCGCGCCCTAGGGGGGAGTCCAACTCCCACCGGGAGTAGGACTCCCCCTTTCCTATTAGGAGAGGGAGAGGGAAGGAAGAGGAAGGAGGGAGCAAGGAAAGGGGGGGCGGCCCCCCTCCCAATTTGGATTGGGCTTGGGGGCGCGCGCCCCCTCCCTTGCTCCTTTCCCCTCCTTTCACTAAGGCCCCCCTCCCCTGTATGGGAGGGCTTCGCCTAAGCACTGCTACAATATTATCAAGGAGAACTATGGTGGAGGGGGGCACCGCACACGGCTAAGAGATCAAGAGATCAATTGTTGTGTCTATGGGGTGCCCCCCTCGCCCGTTTATAAAGGAGTGGAGGAGGGGGCCGACCAAGGGGGGTGGCGCGCCCTAGGGGGGAGTCCAATTCCCACCGGGAGTAGGACTCCGCCTTTCCTATTAGGAGAGAGGGAAGGAAGAGGAAGGAGGGAGCAAGGAAAGGGGGGGCGGCCCCCCTCCCAATTCGGATTGGGCTTGGGGGGGCGCGCCCCCTCCCTTGCTCCTTTCCCCTCCTTTCACTAAGGCCCCATAAGGCCCATATACCTCCCGGGGGGTTCCGATAACCTCCCGGAGCTCCGGTATTGTCCCAATCTCACCTGGAACCTTTCCTGTATCCAAATATAGTCGTCCAATATATCGATCTTCATGTCTCGACCATTTTGATACTCCTTGTCATTTCCGTGATCACATCCGGGACTCCGAACAACCTTCGGTACATCAATACTCATAAACTCATAATATAACTGTCATCTTACTTTAAGCGTGTGGACCCTACGGGTTCGAGAACAATGTAGACATGACCAAGACACATCTCCTGTCAATAACCAATAGCGGAACCTGGATGCTCATATTGGTTCCTACATATTCTACAAAGATCTTTATTGGTCAAACCGCATAACAACATACGTTGTTCCCTTTGTCATCGGTATGTTACTTGCCCGAGATTTGATTGTCAATATCTCAATACCTAGTTCAATCTCGTTTCCGGCAAGTCCCTTTACTCGTTACGTAATGCATCATCTTGTAACTAACTCATTAGATACATTTCTTGCAAGGCTTATAGTGATGTGCATTACCGAGAGGGCCCAGAGATACCTCTCCGACAATCAGAGTGACAAATCCTAATCTTGAAATACGTCAACTCAACAAGTACCTTCGGAGACACCTGTAGAGCACCTTTATAATCACCCAGTTACGTTGTGACATTTGGTAGCACACAAAGTGTTCCTCCGGTAAGCGGGAGTTACATAATCTCATAGTTATAGGAACATGTATAAGTCATGAAGAAAGCAATAGCAACATACTAAACGATCAAGTGCTAAGCTAATGGAATGGATCAAGTCAATCACATCATTCTCCTAACGATGTGATCCCGTTAATCAAATGACAACTCATGTCTATGGTTAGGAAACTTAACCATCTTTGATTTACGAGCTAGTCAAGTAGAGGCATACTAGTGACACTATGTTTGTCTATGTATTCACACATGTATTATGTTTCCGGGTAATACAATTCTAGCATGAATAATAAACATTTATCATGATATGAGGAAATAAATAATAACTTTATTATTGCCTCTAGGGCATATTTCCTTCAGTCTCCCACTTGCACTAGAGTCAATAATCTAGATTACACAGTAATGATTCTAACACCCATGGAGCCTTGGTGTTGATTATGTTTTCCTCGTGGAAGAGGCTTAGTCAACGGGTCTGCAACATTCAGATCCGTATGTATCTTGCAAATCTCTATGTCTCCCACCTGGACTTGGTCCCGGATGGAATTGAAGCGTCTCTTGATGTGCTTGGTTCTCTTGTGAAATCTGGATTCCTTTGCCAAGGCAATTGCACCAGTATTGTCACAAAAGATTTACATTGGACCCGATGCACTAGGTACAACACCTAGATCGAATATGAACTCCTTCATCCAGACTCCTTCATTTGCTGCTTCCGAAGCAGCTATGTACTCCGCTTCACATGTAGATCCCGCTACGACGCTTTGTTTAGAACTGCACCAACTGATAGCTCCACTGTTCAATATAAACACGTATCCGGTTTGCGATTTAGAATCGTCCAGATCAGTGTCAAAGATTGCATCGACGTAACCATTTACGACTGGCTCTTTGTCACCTCCATAAACGAGAAACATATCCTTAGTCCTTTTCAGGTATTTCAGGATGTTCTTGACTGCTGTCTAGTGATCCACTCCTGGATTACTTTGGTACCTCCCTGCTAAACTAATAGCAAGCCACACATCAGGTCTGGTACACAGCATTGCATACATGATAGAGCCTATGGCTGAAGCATAGGGAACTTCTTTCATTTTCTCTCTATCTTCTGAAGTGGTCGGGCATTGAGTCTGACTCAATTTCACACCTTGTATTACAGGCAAGAACCCTTTCTTTACTTGATCCATTTTGAACTTTTTCAAAACTTTATCAAGGTATGTACTTTGTGAAAGTCCAATTAAGCGTCTTGATCTATCTCTATAGATCTTGATGCCTAATATGTAAGCAACTTCACCGAGGTCTTTCATTGAAAAAATTTATTCAAGTATCCTTTTATGCTATCCAGAAAATATATATCATTTCCAATCAATAATATGTCGTCCACATATAATATTAGAAATGCTACAGAGCTCCCACTCACTTCTTGCAAATACAGGCTTCTCCAAAAGTCTGTATAAAACCATATGCTTTGATCACATTATCAAAGCATTTATTCCAACTCCGAGAGGCTTGCACCAGTCCATAAATGGATCGTTGGAGCTTGCACACTTTGTTAGCATCCTTTGGATTGACAAAACCTTTTGGTTGCATTATATACAACTCTTATTCCAAAAATCCATTCAGGAATGCGGTTTTGACATCCATTTGCCAAATTTCATAATCATAAAATGTGGCAATTGCTAACATGATTCAGACAGACTTAAGCATCACTATGGGTGAGAAAGTCTCATCGTAGTCAACCCCTTGAACTTGTCGAAAACATTTCGCAACAAGTCGAGCTTTGTAGACAGTAACATTACCATCAGCGTCAGTCTTCTTCTTGAAGATCCATTTATTCTCGATGGATTGCCGATCATCGGGCAAGTCAACCAAAGTCCACACTTTGTTCTCATACATGGATCCCATCTCAGATTTCATGGCTTCAAGCCATTTTGCGGAATCTGGGCTCATCATCGCTTCCTCATAGTTCGTAAGTTTGCCATGGTCAAGTAACATAACCTCCAAAATAGGATTACCATACCACTCTGGTGCGGATCTTACTCTGGTTGACCTACAAGGTTCTGTAGTAACTTGATCTGAAGTTTCATGATTATCATCATTAGCTTCCTCACTTATTGGTGTAGTCGTCACAGGAACCGGTTTCTGTGATGAACTATTTTCCAATAAAGGAGCAGGTACAGTTACCTCACCAAGTTCTACTTTCCTCCCACTCACTTCTTTCGAGAGAATCTCCTTCTCTAGAAAGGATCCATTCTTAGCAACAAATGTCTTGCCTTCGGATCTGTGATAGAAGGTGTACCCGACAGTTTCCTTTGGGTATCCTATGAACACACATTTCTTCGATTTGGGTTCGAGCTTATCAGGTTGAAGCTTTTTCACATAAGCATCGCAGCCCCAAACTTTAAGAAACGACAACATTGGTTTCTTGCCAAACCACAGTTCATAAGGCATCGTTTCAAGGGATTTTGATGGTGCCCTATTTACGTGAACGCGGCCGTCTCTAAAGCATAACCCCAAAACGATAGCGGTAAATTAGTAAGAGACATCATGGATCGCACCATATCTAGTAAAGTATGATTACGACAATCGGACACACCATTACATTGTGATGTTCCGGGTGGCGTGAGTTGCGAAACTATTCCGCATTGCTTCAAATGTAAACCAAACTCGTAACTCAAATATTCTCCTCCATGATCAGATCGTAGAAACTTTATTTTCTTGTTACGATGATTTTCAACTTCACTCTGAAATTCTTTGAGCTTTTCAAACGTTTCAGACTTATGTTTCGTTAAGTACATATACCCATATCTGCTCAAATCATCTGTGAAGGTGAGAAAATAATGATATCCGCCATGAACCTCAACATTCATTGGACCACATACATCAGTATGTATGATTTCCAACAAATCAGTTGCTCACTCCATAGTTCCGGAGAACGGCGTTTTAGTCATCTTGACCATGAGGCATGGTTCGCAAGTACCAAGTGATTCATAATCAAGTGATTCCAAAAGTCCATCATTATGGAGTTTCTTCAGGCGCTTTACACCAATATGACCTAAACAGCAGTGCCACAAATAAGTTGCACTATCATTATCAACTCTGCATCTTTTGTCTTCAATATTATGAATATGTGTATCACTACTATCAAGATTCATCAAAAATAGACCACTCTTTAAGGGTGCATGACCATAAAAGATATTACTCATATAAATAGAACAACCATTATTCTCAGATTTAAATGAATAATCGTCTCGCATCAAACAAGATCCAGATATAATGTTCATGCTCAACGCTGGCACCATATAACAATTATTTAGGTCTAAAACTAATCCCGAAGGTAGATGTAGAGGTAGCATGCCGACGGCGATCACATCAACTCTGGAACCATTTCCCACGCGCATCGTCACCTCGTCCTTAGCCGGTGTCCGCTTAATCCGTAGTCCCTGTTTTGAGTTGCAAATATTAGCAACAGAACCAGTATCAAATTACCAGGTGCTACTGCGAGCTCTGGTATGGTACACATCAATAACATGTATATCACATATACCTTTGTTCACCTTGCCATCCTTCTTATCCGCCAAATACTTGGGGCAGTTCCGCTTCCAGTGACCAGTCTGCTTATAGTAGAAGCACTCAGTCTCAGGCTTAGGTCCAGACTTGGGTTTCTTCTCTTGAGCAACAACTTGTTTGCTGTTCTTCTTGAAGTTCCCCTTCTTTTTCCCTTTGCCCTTCTTCTTGAAACTGGTGGTCTTATTGACCATCAACACTTGATGCTCCTTCTTGATTTCTACCTCCGCAGCCTTTAGCATTGCGAAGAGCTCAGGAATTGTCTTTTCCATCCCTTGCATATTATAGTTCATCACGAAGCTCTTGTAGCTTGGTGGCAGTGATTGAAGAATTCTGTCAATGACACTATCATCCGGAAGATTAACTCCTAGTTGAATCAAGTGATTGTTATACCCAGACATTCTGAGTATATGCTCACTAACAGAACTATTCTCCTCCATCTTGCAGCTATAGAACTTATTGGAGACTTCACATCTCTCAATCCGGGCATTTGCTTGAAACATTAACTTCAACTCCTGGAACATATCATATGCTCCATGACATTCAAAACGTCGTTGAAGTCCCGGTTCTAAGCCGTAAAGCATGGCACACTGAACTATCAAGTAGTCATCAGCTTTGCTCTACCAGACGTTCACAACGTCTGGTGTTGCTCCTGCAGCAGGTTTGGCACCCAGCGGTGCTTCCAGGACGTAATTCTTCTATGCAGCAATGAGGATAATCCTCAAGTTATGGACCCAGTCCGTGTAATTGCTACCATCATCTTTCAACTTTGCTTTCTCAAGGAACGCATTAAAATTCAACGGAACAACAGCACGAGCCATCTATCTACAACAAACATAGACAAGCAAAATACTATCAGGTACTAAGTTGATAAATTTAAGTTCAATTAATCATATTACTTAAGAACTCCCACTTAGATTGACATCCCTCTAATCATCTAAGTGATCACGTGATCCAAATCAACTAAACCATAACCGATCATCACGTGAAATGGAGTAGTTTTGAATGGTGAACATCACTATGTTGATCATATCTACTATATGATTCACCCTCGACCTTTCAGTCTTAGTGTTCTGAGGCCATATCTGCATATGCTAGGCTCGTCAAGTTTAACCTGAGTATTCTGCGTGTGCAAAACTGGCCTGCACCCGTTGTAGATGGACATAGAGCTTATCACACCCGATCATCACGTGGTGTCTGGGCACGACGAACTTTGGCAACGGTGCATACTCAGGAGAACACTTTTATCTTGAAATTTAGTGAGATATCATCTTATAATGCTACCGTCAATCAAAGCAAGATAAGATGCATAAAAGATAAACATCACATGCAATCAATATAAGTGATATGATATGTCCATCATCATCTTGTGCTTGTGATCTCCATCTCTGAAGCACCATCATGATCACCATCGTCACCAGCGCGACACCTTGATCTCCATTGTAGCATCGTTGTCGTCTCGCCAACTATTGCTTATACGACTATCGCTACCGCTTAGTGATAAAGTAAAGCAATTACAGGGCGATTGCATTGCATACAATAAAGTGACAACCATATGCCACCTGCTAGTTGCCGATAACTCGGTTACAAAACATGATCATCTCATACAATAAAATATAGCATCACGTCTTGAGCATATCACATCACAACATGCCCTGCAAAAACAAGTTAGACGTCCTCTACTTTGTTGTTGCAAATTTTACGTGGCTGCTACGGGCTGAGCAAGAACCGTTCTTACCTACGCATCAAAACCACAATGATAGTTCGTCAAGTTAGTGTTGTTTTAACCTTCGCAAGGACCGGGCGTAGCCACACTCGGTTCAACTAAAGTTGGAGAAACTGACACCCGCCAGCCACCTGTGTGCAAAGCACGTCGGTAGAACCAGTCTCGCGTAAGCGTACGCGTAATGTCGGTCCGGGCCGCTTCATCCAACAATGCCGCCGAACCAAAGTATTACATGCTGGTAAGCAGTATGACTTGTATCGCCCACAACTCACTTGTGTTCTACTCATGCATATAACATCAACGCATAAAACCTAGCTTCGGATACCACTGTTGGGGAATGTAGTAATTTCAAAAAAATTCCTACGCACACGCAAGATCATGGTGATGCATAGCAACGAGAGGGGAGAGTGTGTCCACATACCCTCATAGACCGAAAGCGGAAGCGTTAGCACAACGCGGTTGATGTAGTCGTACGTCTTCACGGCCCGACCGATCAAGCACCGAAACTACGGCACCTCCGAGTTCTTGCACAGGTTCAGCTCGATGATGTCCCCCGTACTCTGATCCAGCAGAATGTCGGGGAAGAGTTCCATCAGCATGACGGTTTGATGACGGTCTTGACGTTCTACCGTCGCAGGGCTTCGCCTAAGCACCGCTACAATATTATCGAGGAGAACTATGGTGGAGGGGGGCACCGCACACGGCTAAGAGATCAAGAGATCAATTGTTGTGTCTATGGGGTGCCCCCTCCCCCGTATATAAAGGAGTGGAGGAGGGGGTCGTCCAAGGGGGGTGGCGCGCCCTAGGGGGAGTCCAACTCCCACCGGGAGTAGGACTCCCCCCTTTCCTATTAGGAGAGGGAGAGGGAAGGAAGAGGAAGGAGGGAGGAAGGAAAGGGGGGGCTGGCCCCCCTCCCAATTCGGATTGGGCTTGGGGGGGGGGGCGCCCCCTCCCTTGCTCCTTTCCCCTCCTTTCCACTAAGGCCCAATAAGGCCCATATACCTCCCGGAGCTCCGGTATTGTCCCAATCTCACCCGGAACCTTTCCGGTATCCAAATATAGTCGTCCAATATATCGATCTTTATGTCTCGACCATTTCGAGACTCCTCGTCATTTCCGTGATCACATCTGGGACTCTGAACAACCTTTGATACATCAAAACTCATAAACTCATAATATAGTTGTCATCTTACTTTAAGCATACGGACCCTACGGGTTCGAGAACAATGTAGACATGACCGAGACACATCTCCTGTCAATAACCAATAGCGGAACCTGGATGCTCATATTGGTTCCTACATATTCTACGAAGATCTTTATCGGTCAAACCGCATAACAACATACGTTGTTCCCTTTGTCATCGGTATGTTACTTGCCCGAGATTCGATCGTCGGTATCTCAATACCTAGTTCAATCTCGTTACCGGCAAGTCTCTTTACTCGATATGTAATGCATCATCTTGTAACTAACTCATTAGCTACATTGCTTGCAAGGCCTATAGTGATGTGCATTACCGAGACGGCCCAAAGATACCTCTCCGACAATTAGAGTGACAAATCCTAATCTCGAAATACGTCAACTCAACAAGTACCTTCGGAGACACCTGTAGAGCACCTTTATAATCACCCAGTTACGTTCTGACATTTGGTAGCACACAAAGTGTTCCCCCGGTAAGTGGGAGTTACATAATCTCATAGTTATAGGAACATGTATAAGTCATGAAGAAAGCAATAGCAACATACTAAACAATCAAGTGCTAAGCTAACAGAATGGGTCAAGTCAATCACATCATTCTCCTAATGATGTGATCCCGTTAATCAAATGACAACTCATGTCTATGGTTAGGAAACTTAACCATCTTTGATTTACGAGCTAGTCAAGTAGAGGCATACTAGTGACACTATGTTTGTCTATGTATTCACACATGTATTATGTTTCCGGGTAATACAATTCTAGCATGAATAATAAACATTTATCATGATATGAGGAAATAAATAATAACTTTATTATTGCCTCTAGGGCATATTTCCTTCAGTATTCACTATGTGCTAATGCTTTGTTCCGGTTCTCTATTAAAAGGAGGCCTTAATATCCCTTAGTTTCCACTAGGACCCCGCTACCACGGGAGGGTAGGACAAAAGATTTCATGCATATTCTTTTCCATAAGCACGTATGACTATATTCGGAATACATGCCTACATTACATTGATGAATTGGAGCTACTTCTGTGTCACCCTATGTTATTGCTATTACATGAGGAATCGCATCCGACATAATTATCCATCATTGATCCAATGCCTACGAGCTTTTCACATCTTGTGCTTCGCTTATTTACTTTTCCGTTGCTACTGTTACAACTACTACAAAACTGCTCTCTTTACTTTTGCCACTATTACCATTACTATCATACTACTTTGCTACTAAATACTTTGCTGCAGATACTAAGTTATCCAGGTGTGGTTGAATTGACAACTCAACTACTAATACTTAAGAATATTCTTTGGCTTCCCTTGTGTCGAATCAATAAATTTGGGTTGAATACTTTACCCTCGAAAGCTGTTGCGATCCCCTACACTTGTGGGTTATCAAGGCGCCCAAGTAGGATTACTCCAACTGGGAGCGCCCCTTGCTGCCCCTCTCCCTCTCCCACCTATATATATGTGGGGGGCACCGCTAGAACACACAACATTGATTCCTAGCTGTGTGCGGCGCCCCCCTCCATAGTTTACGCCTCTGGTTATATTCACGTAGTGCTTAGGCGAAGCCCTGCTGATCACTTCACCATCACCGTCACCACACCGTCGTTCTGACGGAACTCTCCCTCGACACTTTTCTGGATCAAGAGTTCGAGGGTCGTCCTTGAGTTGAACGTGTGCTCGGAGGTGTCGTACGTTCCGTGCTTGATCGGTCGAACGAGAAGAAGTTTGACTACATCAACCACGTTGTCAAATGCTTCCGCTTTCAGTCTACAAGGGTACATGGACACACTCTCCACCTCTCATTGCTATGCATCTCCTAGATAGATCTTGCGTGAGGGTAGGAATTTTTTTGAAATTGCATGCTACGTTTCCCAATAGTGGCATCTGATACGTCCATTTTGCATCATGCTTTTATATCAATACTTATTGCATTATGGGCTATTATTACACATTATATCTCAATACTTATGGCTATTCTCTCTTATTTTACAAGGTTTACCATGAAGAGGGGGAATGCTGGCAGCTGGAATTCTGGCTGGAAAAGGAGCAAACATTGGAAACCTATTCTGCACTGCTCCAAAAATCCTGAAACTCCACGAAACTTATTTTTGGAATTAATAAGAATTATTGAGCGGAAGAAACACCAGAGGGGGCCCACACCCTGGCCAGGAGGGTGGGGGCACACCCACCCCTACTAGGCACGCCCCCTGTCTCCTAGGCCCCCTGGTGGCCCTCTGGTGTCCATCTTCTGCTATATGAAGGCTTTTACCCTGGAAAAAATCATGGACAAGCTTACGGGACGAAACTCCACCACCATGAGGCGGAACCTTGGCGGAACCAATCTAGAGCTCCGGCAGAGCTGTTCTGCCGGGGACACTTCCCTCCGGGAGGGGGAAATCATCACCATCGTCATCACCAATGATATTCTCATCGGGAGGGGGTTAATCTCCATCAACATCTTCACCATCACCATCTCCTCTCAAAACCCTAGTTCATCTCTTGTATCCAATCTTATATCAAAACCACAAATTGGTACCTGTGGGTTGCTAGTAGTGTTGATTACTCCTTGTAGTTGATGCTAATTGGTTTACTTGGTGGAAGATCATATGTTCAGATCCTTAATGCATATTATTACTCCTCTGATTATGAACATGAATATGCTTTGTGAGTAGTTACGTTTGTTCCTGAGGACATGGGTGAAGTCTTGCTATTAGTAGTCATGTGAATTTGGTATTCGTTCGATATTTTGATGAGATGTATGTTGTCTTTCCTCTAGTGGTGTTATGTGAACGTCGACTACATGACACTTCACCATTATTTGGGCCCAGAGGAAGGGATTGGGAAGTAATAAGTAGATGATGGGTTGCTAGAGTGACAGAAGCTTAAACCCTAGTTTATGTGTTGCTTTGTAAGGGGCTGATTTGGACCCATATGTCTAATGTTGTGGTTAGGTTTACCTTAATACTTCTTTTGTAATTGCGGATGCTTGCAATAGGGGTTAATCATAAGTGGGATGCTTGTACAAGTAAGGGAAGTACCCAACCACCGGTCCACCCACATATCAAATTATCAAAGTACCGAACGTGAATCATATGAGCGTGATGAAAACTAGCTTGATGATAATTCCCATGTGTCCTCGGGAGCTCTTTTCTCATTATAAGAAATTGTCCAGGCTTATCCTTTGGTACAAAAAGGATTGGGCCACCTTGCTGCACTTTATTTACTTTATTTACTTGTTACCCGTTACAATTTATCTTATCACAAAACTATCTGTTACCTACAATTTCAGTGCTTGCAGAGAAAACCTTACTGAAAACCGCTTATCATTTCCTTCTGCTCCTCGTTGGGTTCGACACTCTTACTTATCGAAAGGACTATGATAGATCCCCTACACTTGTGGGTCATCAAGACTCTTTTCTGGCGCCGTTGTCGGGGAGTGTAGCGCTTTTGGTGAGTGGAACTTCGTATGGGAACGTTCATATAGTGTGCTGAAATTTTCTGTCACTTGTTATTATGGAAACTAATCCTTTGAGGGGCTTGTTCGGGGTATCTTCACCCCGACCAGAAGAGCAAAGAGTTGCTCCTCAACCTACTGAACCTATTGAAAATATTTACTTTGATATTCCTTCGGGTATGATAGAGAAACTGCTAGCTAATCCATTTGTAGGAGATGGAACATTGCATCCCGATTTACACCTTATCTTTGTGGATGAAGCTTGTGGATTATTTAAGCTTGCAGGTATTCCCGATGATGTTGTCAAAAGGAAGGTCTTCCCTTTATCTTTGAAGGGTGATGCATTGACATGGTATAGGCTATGTGATGATACGGGATCTTGGAATTATAAATGATTGAAGTTGGAATTTCACCAGAAGTTCTATCCTATGCATCTTGTTCATCGTGATCGTAATTACATATATAATCTCTGGCCTCGCGAAGGAGAAAGCATCGCTCAAGCTTGGGGGAGGCTTAAGTCAATGTTATATTCATGCCCCAATCATGAGCTCTCCAGAGAAATGATTATTCAAAAAATTTATGCTCGGCTTTCTCTCAATGATCGCAACATGCTCGATACTTCCTGTGTTGGTACTTACATGCTGAAGACTATTGAATTCAAATGGGACTTATTGGAAAGAATTAAATGCAACTCTGAAGATTGGGGTTCCGACGATGGTAAGGAGTCAGGTATGACACCTAAGTTTGATTGTGTTAAATCTTTTATGGATACCGATGCTTTTCGTGGATTTAGCGCTAAATATGGACTTGACTCTGAGATAGTAGCTTCTTTCTGTGAATATTTTGCTACTCACGTTGATCTCCCTAAGGAGAAGTGGTTTAAATATAATCCTCCTGTTGAAGTAAAAATAGTTGCACCTATTACAGTCGAAGAAAAGACTGTCACTTATAGTGATCCTATTGTTCCTACTACTTATGTTGAGAAACCTCCTTTTCCTGTTAGGATATAGGATCATGCTAAAACTTTGACTGCTGTTCGTAAGAGTAATACTAGGACTTATACACCTCCTGAGCAAATCAAATTTGAACCTAGTATTGCTATGGTTAAAGATCTCTTGGATGATGATTTAAATGGGCATGTTATTTATTTCTGTGGTGAGACTGCTAATATTGTTAAACCAGATGCTAAGATTCATAGACCTGTTGTAGGCATGCCTGTTATTTCTGTTAAAATAGGAGATCATTGTTATCATGGCTTAGGTGACATGGGTGCTAGTGCTAGTGCAATACCCTATGACTTATATAAAGAAATTATGCATGATATTGCACCCGCTGAAATAGAAGATATTGATGTTACTATTAAGCTTGCTAATACGGATACCATTAAGCCAGTGGGGATTGTTAGAGATGTCGAAGTCTTGTGTGGGAAGGTTAAATATCCTGCTGATTTTCTTGTTCTTGGTTCCCCATAAGATGACTTTTGTCCCATTATTTTTGGTAGACCCTTCTTGAATACTGTTAATGCTAAGATTGATTGTGAAAAGGATACTATTACAATTGGCTTAGAGGGTATGTCTCATGAGTTTAATTTTGCTAAGTTTCATAGACAATCTCGTGATAGAGAATCACCTAGTAAGGATGAGATTATTTGTCTTGCTTCTATTGCCGTGCCTCCTACTGATCCGTTAGAACAATATTTGCTAGACCATGAAAACAATATGTTTATGAAGGAAATAAGGGAAATAGATAAAGTGTTCCTTCAACAGGAACCTATTCTGAAACACAACCTTCCCGTTGAAATTCTTGGGGATCCCCCTCCACCCAAGGGTGATCCCGTGTTTGAACTCAAACCATTACCTGATAATCTTAAGTATGCTTATCTTGATGAAAAGAAAATATATCCTGTCATTATTAGTGCTAACCTTTCAGAGCAAGAAGAACAAAGATTATTGAAACTCTGAAGAAGCATTGTGCTGCTATTGGATATACTCTGGATGATCTCAAGGGAATTAGTCCCACGTTATGCCAACACAAAATTAATTTGGAGGATGATGCCAAACCAGTTAGAGATCCTCAACAACGATTGAATCCTAAGATGAAAGAAGTGGTAAGAAAGGAGATACTAAAGCTCCTTGAGGCAAGTATAATTTATCCTGTTGCTGATAGTGATTGGGTAAGCCCTGTCCATTGTGTTCCTAAAAAGGGAGGTATTACCGTTTTTCCTAATGATAAAGATGAATTGATCCCGCAAAGAATTATTACAGGATATAGGATGGTAATTGATTTCCATAAATTAAATAAAGCTACTAAGAAAGATCATTACCCTCTACCTTTTATTGATCAAATTCTAGAAAGACTATCCAAACACACACATTCCCGCTTTCTAGATGGTTATCTGGTTTCTCTCAAATACCTGTGTTAGCTAAGGATCAATCGAAAACTACTTTTACTTGCCCTTTTGGTACCTTTTCTTATAGATGTATGCCTTTTGGTTTATGTAATGCACCTGCTACCTTTCAAAGATGTATGATGGCTATATTCTCTGACTTTTATGAAAAGATTTGTGAGGTATTCATGGATGATTTCTCCGTTTATGGATCCTCTTTTGATGATTGCTTGAGCAACCTTGATCAAGTTTTGCAGAGATGCGAAAACACTAGTCTCGTATTGAATTGGGAAAAGTGCCACTTTATGGTTAATGAAGGCATTGTCTTAGGGCAGAAGATCTACGAGAGAGGTATTGAAGTTGATAAAGCTAAAGTTGATGCTATTGAAAAGATGCCATGTCCCAAGGACATAAAAGGTATAAGAAGTTTCCTTGGTCATGCCGATTTTATAGGAGGTTCATTAAGGACTTTTCTAAAATCTCTAGGCCTCTGACTAATCTATTGCAAAAAGATATTCCTTTTGTCTTTGATGATGATTGTGTAGAAGCATTTGAAATACTTAAGAAAGCTTTGATCACTGCACCTATTGTTCAGCCACCTGATTGGAATTTACCCTTTGAAATTATGTGTGATGCTAGTGATTATGCTATAGGTGTTGTTTTAGGGCAAAGAGTTGATAAGAAATTGAATGTTATCCAGTATGCTAGTAAGACTCTTGGTACTGCCCAGAGAAATTATGCTACTACTGAAAAAGAGTTCTTGGCAGTTGTGTTTGCATGTGATAAGTTTAGACCTTATATAGTTGATTCCAAAGTTACTATTCACACTGATCATGCTGCCATTAAATATCTTATGGAAAAGAAAGATGCTAAGCCTAGACTCGTTAGATGGGTTCTCTTGCTCCAAGAATTTGATTTGCATATTATTGATAGAAAGGGAGCTGAGAACCCCGTTGCAGACAACTTGTCTAGGTTAGAGAATGTTCTTGATGACCCATTGCCTATTGATGATAGCTTTCCTGATGAACAATTAGCGGTCGTTAATGCTTCTCGTACTGCTCCTTGGTATGCTGATTATGCTAATTACATTGTTGCTAAGTTTATACCTCCTAGTTTCACATACCAGCAAAAGAAAAAGTTCTTTTATGATTTAAGACATTACTTCTGGGATGACCCACACCTTTATAAAGAAGGAGTAGATGGTGTTATTAGACGGTGTGTCCCTGAGCATGAACAGGAACAGATCCTACGCAAGTGTCACTCTGAATCATATGGAGGACACCACACTGGAGATAGAACTACACACAAGGTATTGCAGTCCAGTTTTTATTGGCCTACTCTCTTCAAAGATGCTTGTAAGTTTGTCTTATCTTGTGATGAATGTCAAAGAATTCGTAATATTAGTAGATGTCAAGAAATGCCTATGAATTATTCTCTTGTTATTGAATCGTTTGATGTTTGGGGCTTTGATTATATGGGACCCTTTCCTGCCTCTAATGGTTATACACATATTTTAGTTGTTGTTGATTACGTTACTAAGTGGGTAGAAGTTATTCCAACTAGTAGTGCTGATCATAAAACTTCTATTAAAATGCTTAAAGAAGTTATTTTTCCGACGTTTGGAGTCCCTAGATATCTTATGACTGATGTTGGTTCACATTTTATTCATGGTGCTTTCCGTAAGATGCTTGCTAAGTACGATGTTAATCATAGAATCGCATCTCCTTATCATCCGCAGTCTAGTGGTCAAGTAGAGTTGAGCAATAGAGAGCTCAAATTAATTTTGCAAAAGACTGTCAATAGATCTAGAAAGAATTGGTCCAAAAAACTTGATGATGCATTATGGGCCTATAGAACTGCATACAAAAATCCTATGGGTATGTCTCCATATAAGATGGTTTATGGAAAAGCTTGTCATTTACCTCTAGAACTTGAACATAAAGCATATTGGGCTATCAAAGAGCTCAACTATGACTTCAAACTTGCCGGTGAGAAGAGATTGTTTGATATTAGTTCACTTGATGAATGGAGAACCCAAGCCTATGAGAATGCCAAGCTATTCAAAGAAAAAGTCAAACGCTGGCACGACAAAAGGATACAAAAGCGTGAGTTTAACGTAGGTGATTATGTGTTATTATTCAACTCTCATTTAAGATTTTTTGCAGGAAAACTTCTCTCTAAATGGGAAGGTCCTTACGTTATCGACGAGGTCTATCGTTCTGGTGTCATAAAAATCAACAACTTCGAAGGCACAAGTCCGAGCGTGGTGAACGGTCAAAGAATTAAAGATTATATTTTAGGTAATCCTATCAATGTTGAAACTAATATTATTGAAACCGTAACCCCGGAGGAATACATAAGGGACACTTTCCAGAACGTTCTAGACTCCGAAAAGGAATAGGTATGTGGTATGGTCAGTAAACCGACTCCAAAACAATTCTAATGGAAATTTTTATCAGTTTTGGAATATTTAAGAATTTTAGGAAGAAAGTAGTCTGGGAAGGACACGAGGCCTCCACGAGGGTGGAGGGCGCGCCCACCCTTACTGGGCATGCCCCCTGTCTCGTGGCCACCTCGTGTGCCTCCCGGACTCCGTTTTCTTGCACGTTACGTATTTTGGTCGGTAAAAATTGATTATATAATCTCCCAAAGGCTTTGACCACCGTATCACGCAAATATCTTTTGTTTTCGTTTCGTGCTATTCTATTACAGATTTAGAGCAATATGTCGTCTCAGGATTCGGAAGGGGAAAGCTATGTAGCTGATTACCTTGCAGACCCAAAGGTCTACGGGGACTTGGAGCATGATGGCTGGACCTCTGAAGAAGAGGAAGACTATGAGCCTAAGGGAAAGGAGGAGACAAGTTTAGACGAAGACGAAGCCCCATTACCTCAGCCTGGGGACATGCATGTGGAGTTTAAAAAGTCAAGCCTCCCTAATAGAGCAAAGAATCTAAAGATCGAGTTTATCCCTTTTCGTCTCTTGCGGGAAAATAAATAGGAATTGTGCAAAAGAGTATTAAGCCTTGAGCGGGAGATCAAGGACCTAAAAGAGCAAAATACTATACTCAAGCGTAAACTGAGGAAGAAGCCTACATCATCAACAACTCCTACTTCATCACCTCCCAGGACATAATGTCACGCCCAATATGCGATACTATCCTAAAGAGACTCGAAGGTCCCACTAAGGATAGAACCGCATATTGAAACGCTTTTGCAAGGTGGATATCATTACATCAACATTACATAATAGATGGGGATACATACATAAGGCATACAATGCCACACGAATACAACATCACAATACATAAGAGCACCATCCGACTACGGATGAAACACAAACAGAAACTCAAACGACATCCACCCTGCTAGCCCAGGCTGCCAACCTGGAACCTATCCCCTGATCGAAGAAGCAGAAGAAGAACTCAACGCAAGCAAGCATCGCTCTCGCGTCATGATCATCGAAAAACCTGTACCTGCAACTGTTGTTGTAGTAATCTGTGAGCCACGAGGACTCAGCAATCCCATTACAATGGGTATCAAGACTAGCAAAGCTTAAAGGGAAAGGAAGGGGTAAAGTGGTGAGGCTGCAGCAGTGACTAAGCATGATATGGTGGCTAACATACGCAAATAAGAGCGAGAAGAGAGCAAGGGAACGGTCGTCAACTAGTAATGATCAAGAAGTGATCCTGAACTCCTACTTACGTCAAACATAACCCAAAGACCGTGTTCACTTCCTGGACTCCGCCGAGAAGAGACCATCACGGCTACACACACGGTTGATGCGTTTTAATTCGGATCTGGTGTCAAGTTATCTACAACCGGACATTAACAAATTCCCATCTGCCTATAACCGCAGGCACGGCTTTCGAAAGATTATACCATGCAGGGGTGTTCCAACTTAGCCCATGATAAGCTCTCGCGATCAACGAAGGAATAGACCTTCTCCCAGGAAGACCCGATCAGTATCGGAATCCCGGTTTACAAGACATTTCGACAATGGTAAAACAAGACCAGCAAGACCGCCCGATGCGCCCACAATCCCGATAGGAGCTACACATATCTCGTTCTCAGGGCAACACCGGATGAACACTACGTACAACTAAAACCAACCCTCAAGTTGCCCCGAGGTGGCGCTGCAAGTGGCTCTGGTTCGGACCAACACTTAGACAAGCACTGGCCCGGGGGGCTATAATAAAGATGACCCTCGGGTTAATTACTCCCAAGGGAAAAATAGGTGGTGGTGAGGCAAATGGTAAAAGTCAATGTTGGGCCTTGCTGGAGGAGTTTTATTCAAAGCGAACTGTCAAGGGGGTCCCATAAATCACCCGACCGCGTAAGGAATGCAAAATCCGGGAACATAACACCAGTATGACGGAAACTAGGGCGGCAAGAGTGGAACAAAACACCAGGCAAAAGGCCGAGCCTTCCACCCTTTACCAAATATATAGATGCATTAATAAAATAAGAGATATTGTGATATCCCAACCAAAATCCTGTCCACCATGGAGAAATCTTCAACTTCACCTGCAACTAGCAACGCTATAAGAGGGGCTGAGCAAAAGCGGTAACATAGCCAAACAGTGGTTTGCATAGGAAAGGTGTCAAAGGTCAGAGCTTCATGGCAACATGGGATGGCTCGACAAACAGATGATAGGTAGCGCAGCAAAGCGATAGAACGAAGCAACTAGCATAGCAATGATAGTAGTGAGATCCAGGGTAGCGGTCATCTTGCCTGAAATCCCGCTAGGAAGAAGAACGAGTCCATGAAGAAGACAAGCGGACGTGGTCGAACGAATCCTCACAACTCCGGAACGAAACCGAAGGCAACCCGGAAAGAAGCAAACAACATAGTAAACCAACAAGCATAAGCATGGCATGATGCACAAACAAGTATGATGCATGTCTGGTTTAATGAGGCATGGCATGGCAAAGTGCAACAAACAATACTACAAGTTAAGTGGAGCTCAATATGCAACGAGTTGCATATTGACGAAACACCACATCCATTATTTAGTTTGATCTCGGTTATGTACCCAACAATATTAAATGTTATTAAACATGGCAAGAGGTGAAACATAATGAAACTACCTATCTAGGCAAGTTTAAATGAGGCCGGAAACAACAAACAACAATTCCGGAAAATCCCCATATGCAAATTATGGATTCGGTACTGTTCTGCCCTAAACACAATTTTAATGTTGTTAAACAGCAAAACAAAGTGGACCATGTTAAACTAGGCATTTTTCCACCCCATTTACATATAAAGTTTATTTAAAATGGAGCTACGGTTAATTAGTTATGAAATAAATCATTTTAGCATGGCATTATGCAAAATAAATACAAACAGCATGTTAAACATTTTTAACATAGATGAAAGTGGCATATTATTAATCTACACAATTTTCTGAGCATTTTACATATATAAAACATTTTAATCCGATGCACGGTTTAAGAGATATTAAATGCATGAAGGCTAGGGTTTTTTTTGTAAATCAGTTAATCCTCGGATAAATAGACAAATTCGCAGATGCTAAAAAAAACCTACGCGGGCCGAAACTGATTGGCCCAACAGTGCACAGGAGGGGGGTCTGGAGGGGGCTGCTCACCCTGGGCCTTGGGCCGGTTCGGTGGAGAAGCTGGGCTGCAGCGAAGGGGCGCGCTGGGTCTGGGCGATCTGGCGCTGGGCCTGGCTCAAGAAGTGGCCCAGGGCGCTGGCTGCGGGATGAGGCCCACGCGGGCATGAGGAGGCTGGCTCGGATCGAGGTTGCGGTCAACGCGACCGATGCAGGGAAGCAGGGGGATCGATCTGGACTTGGCGCTGCTCGTTGTCCTCGCGTGCTCGCACGCAGAAGCAGGGGAATGGCACACCGGCTCGATGCAGAGGAGGCAGTAGACGGCGGGGCGCGGGGAGATCGACTTCGTCCAGATCCGGACGGACTTGGTCGTGAACGGCGCTAGGATGAGGAGGACGCCGGCCTTGGCGCGATAACGACGAGGCGGGCGACGGCTGGGAAACCCCGGCGTGGACGAGCCAACTCCGAAGGCCGACGAGCACGCCCGGGGAACGAGGCAAGCTCAGGCGCAGCCATGGCGTGGTGGAGGAGTTCCTGGAGAGGGAGAGAGAGGTTACGGGGAGGAGAGAACAGAGCAGAAGAGAAGATGAAGGGCAGGGGCGTCGCGACCTGGTTCTGCTGCGGGGTCGACGGGGCACGGTCCAGGTGGCTGGGACGCCGGCGTGAGGAGGCTCGGGGTGGAACGAGGCCGAGGGATGGAGGCGTTCGTCTTGGGCAGCGAGAGGAAGCACAAGGAGGCGCCATGGACGAGCTCCTGCTCGTTTCGACGGACAGCAGGCGAGGAGCTCGGGCGCCTCGAGCACAAGATCGGGCAGGGGGGTGATGCGGCTGGCTGATGCGGTTTGGACTTCTCGTGGATGGGCGCGCGCGACGAGGGAGGTGGTCGGAGGCTACAGGATGAAGGCTGAGAGGAATTTTGGATTGGGGCTCAGGCATCTGGAACGAGGAGGAGGGAGAGCGCTGGTTGGGTGAATTGGGCAGGGGAGATCCCGAGGGGGGATTCGGTGGAGTGGCGGCGGCGTGGGAATGGATGGGACATGATCCCTAAATCCTAGGGTTGGACGATATATATAGTAGGTGGTAAGTAGGAGGGGCATTTGGTCCCTCCGATTTTAATCGGACGGCTGAGAAAATATAGGTTAGGACGTCCAATTAAGAAAATGGAGATGTTTTGTAGATGTTAGGGGATGATCCGGATCCAACGGTGACGACTGACCGGTTCGGGTTCGGGGCAAGTTTCGGACGCGCACAAGAGGGGGTCAAAGGAGAGGGGTCCATGACTGGCAGAGAGATATGGCGGTCCAACAGAAGGGGAACGAGAACCCGGTTGGACTCGAAACGGTCTACGAAGGCAAGGGAGGGGGGGACGCGCCAACTACGAACGAATGCAATCTTTATGAAAACATGCAAATGCAATGCGCATGATGCCATGAGATGAAATGCACGACATGAACAAAATACAAAACAAGAGACAAAAACCCAACCACAAAGGAAATAATAAATCACATCTCTGGAAAAGGCAAGAGTCGGAGTTACGAATATGGAAAGTTGTATCCGGGGCGTTACAACACTCCACCACTACGAGAGGATCTCGTCCCGAGATCTAGGATGGCACCGGAGAGAAGCGGAAGAGGAAGAGCAGAGGTAAAACTAAGTTGCTTCTTCGACAAACAAGTGAAACCACAAATCCTGAGAGGTTGAGCAATTTAAAAGAAAGAGTACAACAGAGATGAACGAGATTGCAAACAATCCGTTAGAAAAAAGGAACAAGGAACATTACGAGAACTTGACGGTTGCAAAGACACGAATCTAGAGTTTGTTGGACAAGATAGAATTCGAAACCACTCCGGTTAAAACAAGATGAGAGAGGAAGAATTCGGGCAGCACTGCAGTTGAACATGGAAGGAATATAACATGAACTTGAGAAGATGGGAAGATACTTGATGAAATCAACAACACACTGCCTCCGGAACTATTGAAAGAATGGCATAATGGGTGAGAAGCATTTCAGACAGCACTCAGGTTGGCCAGAGAGGCAAAACTTGACAAGATGAAAGAACTGGAATGAGAACACAACACTCCGGTTAAATGGATAAGCATGAAAAGAACATGGTCCTCACAATTCGAGATGATGAGTGAAGAGAGCAACATCATCATGCCTCCAGAAGAAAGAATAGAAGATAGATTGTTGTGATAAAGGGAATGGAGAAGGAAATGACAACTCCTACCACAATTGAATTTGGAAAGCATCCTTGCAAAGAAGTATTGAACGGAGTTGTTGGAAAACCAACAACGAAAAGAATAAGCTTGTAGTGGGCTTATGGAAAACATCCCAAAATTATGAGGTGACAACCGGCCACTAACGGAAACAATTGCTTGCTTGAGAACAATGAAGAGATGAAAAACCTCTTTCACTGAGAAGGATATGGAGAAAGCTTGGATCATTGATAAGCACCACAAATAGCAATATTCCTTAGGGAAGGCTTTAGGTGAAATCTATACCAAGATCACTCCAAAGAAGAAGTTGATTGGTCGAAAAGATCTCTTGAACAAAGAGAAAATGATGGATTTAAAATACCTCATTCTTGACAACATATGAATCATGAAACATGAAGGAAATTGTCAAGAGTGACATAACACCACCTCAAAGGATAAGGTAGAAAGAATTGCACTTCGAAATGCAAGAAGAATAATACTTGAACGCCTCAAAACAAAACATGTGTTGAGCACCATGTTTATTTTTTTTGAGTATAGCTTGGAGGATCACAACTTCAAGAGAAATCTTGAAGAACAATTGAAGAATGAAAAGAATCCTTGATGAACCACCATGTTGAGACTCCATGAAGAACTCCGGTAATAAAAGAATGATCAAATGAAAGAGAAGTTGAAAACACAAGGTGAAGCCTTGCAATGATTTAGATGGAGCTTTGCGACAATATAACCGAGAAAGCTTGGAACTCCGGAAAGAAAAGATGAAACACTAGAACCGAGAATTACTTCATCATGAACAATCTCCGGAAGAAATGACTTAATCACTTGGATGAAACAATAATAAGAATTACGTTATGCCTATCCTTCACCAAATTAAATTGATGACAAGCAATGGATTTGGCATACTACTTATTCTCGTAGAAAGAATTAAGAGGGATATATCGTAAACTTGAGAAGGTATTCAACGAACCACCGGTGGAATTGAAGGAACGAATGGATTAAAATGATAACAAAGGAAGAGAAATCTTGAAGGAACCACCGTAAGAATTGAAAATGAAAGAAGTAAAGGGGTGAATCACCGGTAAAAATTAGAGAACGAATGAAGATACTTGAGGGAATTTAGATACATGAGAACGACGAGGCCATGAACTGATTAGAGGATATTTGAACGATGCACCTGTAAGATTTGGAGAACGAGAGCTGAAAGCTGAGAATGAATAATTCTAAGATGATGGCCTACGGAGAATCAATCTGAAAAGACTCTTGAATTGCTCCGGGTAGGTGAAAAGAATTTAAGAGAGCCATGAATCTTCGAGAGAAAGGACAATTTTTAGAGGAAACACTTCTTCGGTCTTCACATGTTGAGAATGATGACGAGAACCACCCTGAATTTTGGAGATACTCCGGGAGAATGAAAAGCAAAGGGGGTTGAGCCAACGATGAAAAGAATTTGAAAGATCTTGGAGAAAGACATATGACTGATGATAATTCATTCTTACGTCAAACTTCGAAAAACTTTAGGAATGGCTCCGGGAAAATTAGAAGAGTCAGGTAAGATCCTGGGAAAAGACCTGTGGGTTAGGGCCCACTCAAAAGATACACCTTCAAAAAAAATACTAGAAAGGGAAATTGCACCGGTTGAATTAAATATTCAAAAGAGATAACAACCTCGAGATATCTTGAACAGATTAGGAATGATAACACGAAACTTTTGAGGTATCTTCAGCACACCGGAACAAATGGTAAGCGAGAGGTGAATGATCAAGAGATACACCGGCATGAAAAAAATATTTGAAACGAGGAAAGGGATATGATCAACACCGAAAGCTTGAATTGGATCCACCGGAAAAGAATATGAGGATGAAGATTGAAGAACTTGAAACTATTGAGCATCTTCACGAGGGATCACCGGATTAGAATATTGACGGGAAAAGAGTGAAGAGACTTGACATGAATAATGGATACTTGATTAAAATATATGAGTCCTTGCAGAAAAGGGTGGGAGGGTGGGGAAAAACAAAGACAACTTGGGATGAACGAAACAAACACCGTTGAGAAAACTTAGAATTGATCTTGCGGATGGGGAGAATGATGAGATCATCTTGAAGAGAAGCACACCGGTTGGAAAAGAATTAACATGACAACCTCAATGATCAAAAGGATTAGTATTCACATAGCAATATGAGAACACCATTTAGAAAAGGTATGGAATCAACACTTGGCTTTGAAGCAACTCGAATACCACAAATAAAACAAAACAAAGGATTTGGCTTGCAGAATAAGCCGGAACAAATACATATGATAGAGATTTACCCAATCCCATATCATGCATCTGTCGGAAAGATATTCTAGGAGCTACTGGAATTCCCACCTATAAAACTCCCGAAACTTTCTGGTTATGCAATCTGGTGTTGGGGATACAGGGGAAGCAATATATCTCACCCAAACTAACAATACCTACATCCAAGCTGTATCCATCCGTCAACACATAACCAAGAAACCTTCGGAAATCGTGTACCTCAACCTTCGAAAAGCATCCGTTATACGAGCTATGGCAATACTCCCGAGCTCGCCCCAGTACTGGGTTATCGGGGTTATCTCACCAACAACTGCATAAAAGAGATTTTCGATGTCGGCAAAACTCAGGTATTCCAGAACTGCAACGATAAAATTATGACGACAACACCTCGGAGCTCAACTCCCCGGGACACTGCCACAACCCCTAAATGTCAGGAGGCACCAAGAACAATGTTCTCGTCATAAGAATATCAGAACGATCCCAAGATATCCGCGAGATCCTAAAAAAATTTAGTGAAATTTGAGGAGAGGAAAGACAAAACATCTACGTCAAGAGTCCTCACTAGAGCGACGAAGGGGGCTGAGGAGTAAAAAGAATCCTACTCTCCGATATATATAATCCTAAGACTCAAAATAGTTTTCTTCTAGACTCAACAACGGCCAACAATCAAGGGGGCTCCTATGGTCGGTCGAGGCTCTGATTACCAACTTGTCACGCCCAATATGCGATACTATCCTAAAGAGACTCGAAGGTCCCACTAAGGATAGAACCGCATATTGAAACGCTTTTGCAAGGTGGATATCATTACATCAACATTACATAATAGATGGGGATACATACATAAGGCATACAATGCCACACGAATACAACATCACAATACATAAGAGCACCATCCGACTACGGATGAAACACAAACAGAAACTCAAACGACATCCACCCTGCTAGCCCAGGCTGCCGACCTGGAACCTATCCCCTGATCGAAGAAGCAGAAGAAGAACTCAACGCAAGCAAGCATCGCTCTCGCGTCATGATCATCGGAAAACCTGTACCTGCAACTGTTGTTGTAGTAATCTGTGAGCCACGAGGACTCAGCAATCCCATTACCATGGGTATCAAGACTAGCAAAGCTTAAAGGGAAAGGAAGGGGTAAAGTGGTGAGGCTGCAGCAGCGACTAAGCATGATATGGTGGCTAACATACGCAAATAAGAGCGAGAAGAGAGCAAGCGGAACGGTCGTCAACTAGTAATGATCAAGAAGTGATCCTGAACTCCTACTTACGTCAAACATAACCCAAAGACCGTGTTCACTTCCCGGACTCCGCCGAGAAGAGACCATCACGGCTACACACACGGTTGATGCGTTTTAATTCGGATCTGGTGTCAAGTTATCTACAACTAGACATTAACAAATTCCCATCTGCCTATAACCGCAGGCACGGCTTTCGAAAGATTATACCCTGCAGGGGTGTCCCAACTTAGCCCATGATAAGCTATCGCGATCAACGAAGGAATAGACCTTCTCCCAGGAAGACCCGATCAGACTCGGAATCCCGGTTTACAAGACATTTCGACAATGGTAAAACAAGACCAGCAAGACCGCCCGATGAGCCGACAATTCCGATAGGAGCTGCACATATCTCGTTCTCAGGGCAACACCGGATGAACACTACGTACAACTAAAACCAACCCTCAAGTTGCCCCGAGGTGGCGCTGCAAGTGGCTCTGGTTCGGACCAACACTTAGACAAGCACTGGACCGGGGGGGCTATAATAAAGATGACCCTCGGGTTAATTACTCCCAAGGGAAAAATAGGTGGTGGTGAGGCAAATGGTAAAAGTCAATGTTGGGCCTTGCTGGAGGAGTTTTATTCAAAGCGAACTGTCAAGGGGGTCCCATAAATCACCCGACTGCGTAAGGAACGCAAAATCCGGGAACATAACACCGGTATGACGGAAACTAGGGCGGCAAGAGTGGAACAAAACACCAGGCAAAAGGCCGAGCCTTCCACCCTTTACCAAATATATAGATGCATTAATAAAATAAGAGATATTGTGATATCCCAACCAAAATCCTGTCCACCATGGAGAAATCTTCAACTTCACCTGCAACTAGCAACGCTATAAGAGGGGCTGAGCAAAAGGGGTAACATAGCCAAACAGTGGTTTGCATAGGAAAGGTGTCAAAGGTCAGAGGTTCATGGCAACATGGGATGGCTCGACAAACAGATGATAGGTAGCGCAGCAAAGCGATAGAATGAAGCAACTAGCATAGCAATGATAGTAGTGAGATCCAGGGTAGCGGTCATCTTGCCTGAAATCCCGCTAGGAAGAAGAACGAGTCCATGAAGAAGACAAGCGGACGTGGTCGAACGAATCCTCACAACTCCGGAACGAAACCGAAGGCAACCCGGAAAGAAGCAAACAACATAGTAAACCAACAAGCATAAGCATGGCATGATGCACAAACAAGTATTATGGGTTTAATGAGGCATGGCATGGCAAAGTGCAACAAACAATACTACAAGTTAAGTGGAGCTCAATATGCAACGAGTTGCATATTGACGAAACACCACATCCATTATTTAGTTTGATCTCGGTTATGTACCCAACAATATTAAATGTTATTAAACATGGCAAGAGGTGAAACATAATGAAACTACCTATCTAGGCAAGTTTAAATGAGGCCGGAAACAACAAACAACAATTCCGGAAAATCCCCATATGCAAATTATGGATTCGGTACTTTTCAGCCCTAAACACAATTTAATGTTGTTAAACAGCAAAACAAAGTGGACCATGTTAAACTAGGCATTTTTCCACCCCATTTACATATAAAGTTTATTTAAAATGGAGCTACGGTTAATTAGTTATGAAATAAATCATTTTAGCATGGCATTATGCAAAATAAATACAAACAGCATGTTAAACATGTTTAACATAGATGAAAGTGGCATATTATTAATCTACATAATTTTCTGAGCATTTTACATATATAAAACATTTTAATCCGATGCACGGTTTAAGAGATATTAAATGCATGAAGGCTAGGGGGTTTTCTCTAAATTAGTTAATCCTCGGATAAATAGACAAATTCGCAGATGCTAAAAAAAACCTACGCGGGCCGAGACTGATTGGCCCAACAGTGCACAGGAGGGGGATCTGGAGGGGGCTGCTCACCCTGGGCCTTGGGCCGGTTCGATGGAGAAGCTGGGCTGCAGCGAAGGGGCGCGCTGGGTCTGGGCGATCTGGCGCTGGGCCTGGCTCAAGAAGTGGCCCAGGGCGCTGGCTGGGGGATGAGGCCCACGCGGGCACGAGGAGGCTGGCTCGGATCGAGGCTGCGGTCAACGCGACTGATGCAGGGAAGCAGGGGATCGATCTGGACTTGGCGCTGCTCGTTGTCCTCGCGTGCTCGCACGCAGAAGCAGGGGAATGGCACACCGGCTCGATGCAGAGGAGGCAGCAGACGGCGGGGCGCGGGGAGATCGACTTCGTCCGGATCCGGCCGGACTTGGTCGCGGACGGCGCTAGGATGAGGAGGACGCCGGCCTTGGCGCGATGACGATGAGGCGGGCGACGGCTGGGAAACCCCGGCGTGGACGAGCCAACTCCGAAGGCCGACGAGGACGCCCGGGGAACGAGGCAAGCTCAGGCGCAGCCATGGCGTGGTGGAGGAGTTCCTGGAGAGGGAGAGAGAGGTTACGGGGAGGAAAGAACAGAGCAGAAGAGAAGATGAAGGGCAGGGGCGTCGCGACCTGGTTCTGCTGCGGGGTTGACGGGGCACGGTCCAGGTGGCTGGGACGCCGGCGTGAGGAGGCTCGGGGTGGCACGAGGCCGAGGGATGGAGGCGTTCGTCTTGGGCAGCGAGAGAAAGCACAAGGAGGCGCCATGGACGAGCTCCTGCTCGTTTCGACGGACAGCAGGCGAGGAACTCGGTTGCCTCGAGCACAAGATCGAGTAGGGGGGTGCTGCGGCTGGCTGATGCGGTTTGGACTTCTCGTGGATGGGCGCGCGCGACGAGGGAGGTGGTCGGAGGCTACAGGATGGAGGCTGAGAGGAATTTTGGATTGGGGCTCGGGCATCTGGAACGAGGAGGAGGGAGAGCGCTGGTTGGGTGAATTGGGCAGGGGAGATCCCGAGGGGGGATTCGGTGGAGTGGCGGCGGCGTGGGGATGGATGGGACATGATCCCTAAATCCTAGGGTTGGACGATATATATAGTAGGTGGTAGGTAGGAGGGGCATTTGGTCCCTCCGATTTTAATCGGACGGCTGAGAAAATATAGGTTAGGACGTCCAATTAAGAAAATGGAGATGTTTTGTAGATGTTAGGGGATGATCCGGATCCAACGGTGACGACTGACCGGTTCGGGTTCGGGGCAAGTTTCGGACGCGCGCAAGAGGGGGTCGAAGGAGAGGGGTCCATGACTGGCAGAGAGATATGGCGGTCCAACAGAAGGGGAACGAGAACCCGGTTGGACTCGAAACGGTCTACGAAGGCAAGGGAGGGGGGACGCGCCAACTACGAACGAATGCAATCTTTATGAAAACATGCAAATGCAATGCACATGATGCCATGAGATGAAATGCACGACATGAACAAAATACAAAACAAGTGACAAAAACCCAACCACGAAGGAAATAATAAATCACATCTCTGGAAAAGGCAAGAGTCGGAGTTACGAATATGGAAAGTTGTATCCGGGGCGTTACACATAATTACATGGGTATGGGCACTCCCCTTGGCAACTGCCAAGCTTGGGGGAGGTGCCCCGGTATCGTATCACCATCACACTCCTATCTTTATTGTTTTATTTAGTTCGATCGTTTTAGTAGTATCTTGACCTAGTAGATTGAAGTTTTAGTATCAAGTAGTTTTGAGTTTTGCTTTGTGATCTCTTTATGTAATCGAGTCCATGAGCTATCTATAATAAAGATTAGTGTTGAGTCAAGGGCTTTGCTATCTTGCTATGATCTTGAGAAAGTAGAGAATAAAAGAGTTCATATTGATCTTATGGTTAGTGATGACTTCACACATAGAAAGTATGAGGCATAAAAGTTGTTGAGAGTTGATAAACGTAGTTTTGGTCATCGTTGCAATTAATAGGAAGTAATAAGGAAAGAGAGGTTTCACATACAAATATATTATCTTGGACATCTTTTATGATTGTGAAGCACTCATTAAGTATGACATGCTAAAAGAGTTGACGTTGGACAAGGAAGACAACGTAATGGTTTATGTTTTCTCACATCTCAGTTAAAGTATGTTGTCATAGACCTTCCAAACATGTTGAGATTTCCTTTCCCCCTCATGCTAGCCAAATTCCTTGCACTAAGTAGAGATACTACTTGTGCTTCCAAATATCCTTAAACCCAGTTTTGCCATGAGAGTCCACCATACCTACCTAT
Organism: Triticum dicoccoides; assembly: GCF_002162155.2. Classification (NCBI taxonomy): domain Eukaryota; kingdom Viridiplantae; phylum Streptophyta; class Magnoliopsida; order Poales; family Poaceae; genus Triticum; species Triticum dicoccoides. The sequence continues at coordinate 115,750,942 of NC_041389.1, forward strand.
GGATTGAGTAAGATCCTTCAAGTAAGCTGTCATGTTGTAGGCAATAAAAATTGCCCTCTAAATATGTATGACTTATTAGTGCAGAGAAAATAAGCTTTATACGATCTTGTTGTGGAAACAATAAAAGCGACGGACTGCATAATAAAGGTCCACATACAAGTGGCAATAGAAAGTGATGTTCTTTTGCATTAAGATTTCATGCATCCAACCCTAAACGCACATGACAACCTCTGCTTCCCTCTGCGAAGGGCCTATCTTTTACTTTATGTTTTTTACTTTTTGCTTGAGTCAAGGTGATCTTCACCTTTCCCCTTTTTCATTTTATCCTTTGGCAAGCTCCTTGTGTTTGAAAGATCATGATATATATATATATATATATATATATATATATATATATATCTCCAATTGGATGTAAGTTAGCATGGATTATTATTGTTGACATCACCTAAAGGTGAATACGTTGGGAGGCAATACAATAAGCCCCTATCTTTCTCAGTGTCCGGTTGAAACTCTGTAACCACAAGTACCGCATGAGTGTTAGCAATTGTAGAAGACTACATGGTAGTTGAGTGTGTGGACTTGCTGAAAAGCTCTATTCTTGACTCTTTCTGATGTTATGATAAATTGCAATTGCTTCAATGACCGAGATTACAGTTTGCTAGTTCCCAATGAAGTTTCTGAACCATGCTTGACATTGTGAATTGATTGTTACTTGAGCATAAGAAATAATATGATAAAATCTATTTATGTTGTTGTTATAAGAATGATCATGATGCCCTCATGTCCGTATTTTATTTTTATCGACACCTCTATCTCTAAACATGTGGACATATTTTTCGATTTCGGCTTCCGCTTGAGGACAAGCGAGGTCTAAGCTTGGGGGAGTTGATACGTCCATTTTGCATCATGCTTTTATATCAATATTTATTGCATTATGGGCTGCTATTACACATTATATCTCAATACTTATGGCTATTCTCTCTTATTTATAAGGTTTACCAGGAAGAGGGGGAATGCCGGCAGCTAGAATTCTGGCTGGAAAAGGAGCAAACATTGGAAACCTATTCTGCACTGCTCCAAAAATCCTGAAACTCCACGAAACTTATTTTTGGAATTAATAAGAATTATTGAGCGGAAGAAACACCAGAGGGGGCCCACACCCTGGCCAGGAGGGTGGGGGGCGCGCCCACCCCTACTGGGCGCGCCCCCTGTCTCCTGGGCCCCCTGGTGGCCCTCCGGTGTCCATCTTCTGCTATATGAAGGCTTTTACCCTGGAAAAAATCGTGGGCAAGCTTACGGGACGAAACTCCGCCACCACGAGGCAAAACCTTGGCAGAACCAATCTAGAGCTCCGGCAGAGTTGTTCTGCCGCGGACACTTCCCTCCAGGAGGGGGGAATCATCACCATCGTCATCACCAACGATCCTCTCATCGGGAGGGGGTCAATCTCCATCAACATCTTCACCAGCACCATCTTCTCTCAAAACCCTAGTTCATCTCTTGTATCCAATCTTGTATCAAAACCACAAATTGGTACATGTGGGTTGCTAGTAGTGTTGATTACTCCTTGTAGTTGGTGCTAATTGGTTTACTTGGTGGAAGATCATATGTTCAGATCCTTAATGCATATTATTACTCCTCAGGTTATGAACATGAATATGCTTTGTGAGTAGTTATGTTTGTTCCTGAGGACATGGGTGAAGTCTTGCTATTAGTAGTCATGTGAATTTGGTATTCGTTCGATATTTTTATGATATGTATGTTGTCTTTCCTCTAGTGGTGTTATGTGAACGTCGACTACATGACACTTCACCATTATTTGGGCCTAGAGGAAGGCATTGAGAAGTAATAAGTAGATGATGGGTTGCTAGAGTGACAGAAGCTTAAACCCTAGTTTATGCGTTGCTTTGTAAGGGGCTGATTTAGATTCATATGTCTAATGTTGTGGTTAGGTTTACCTTAATACTTCTTTTGTAGTTGTGGATGCTTGCAATAGGGGTTAATCATAAGTGGGATGCTTGTCCAAGTAAGGGAAGTACCCAAGCACCAGTCCACCCACATATCAAATTATCAAAGTACCAAACGAGAATCATATGAGCGTGATGAAAACTAGCTTGACGATAATTCCCATGTGTCCTCGGGTGCTCTTTTCTCATTATAAGAAATTGTCCAGGCTTATCCTTTGCTACAAAAAGGATTGGGCCACCTTGCTACACTTTATTTATTTTATTTACTTGTTACCCATTACAATTTATCTTATCACAAAACTATCTGTTACCTACAATTTCAGTGCTTGCAGAGAAAACCTTACTGAAAACCGCTTATCATTTCCTTCTGCTCCTCGTTGGGTTCGACACTCTTACTTATCGAAAGGACTGCGATAGATCCCCTACACTGGGTCATCAGCATCCGAGCCTGGTCCACGCGTAGATGATATGCACGAGTAGAACACAAAGAGTTGTGGGCGGTGATAGTCATACTTCTTACCACCAACGTCTTATTTTGATTCGGCAGTATTGTTAGATGAAGCGGCCCGGACCAACCTTACATGGCCACGTTCATGAGACCGGTTCCACCGACAGACATGCAATTAGTTTTGTATTAAGGTGGCTGGCGGGTGTCTGTTTCTCCAACTTTAGTTGAATCGTATTCGACTACGGCCGGTCCTTGTTGAAGGTTAAAACAACAAACTTGATGAAACACCGTTGTGGTTTTGATGCGCAGGTAAGAACGATTCTTGCTAGAAGCCCGTAGCAGCCACGTAAAACTTGCAACAACAAAGTAGAGGATGTCTAACTTGTTTTTGCAGGGCATGTTGTGATGTGATATGGTCAAGGCATGATGTGATATACGTTGTTGTATGAGATGATCATGTTTTGTAGAAGTTATCAGCAACTGGCAGGAGCCTTATGGTTGTCGCTTTATTGTATGAAATGCAAACGCCATGTAATTGCTTTACTTTATCACTATGCATTAGCGATAGTGATAAAAGCAATAGTTGGCAAGACGACCACAGTGCTACGATGGAGATCAAGGTGTCAAGCCGGTGACGATGGAGATCAAAGGCACAAGATGATGATGGCCATATCATGTCACATATTTTGATTGCATCTGATGTTTAACTTTTATATGCATCTTATTTTGCTTAGTACGGCGGTAGCATTATAAGATGATCCCTTAACTAAATTTCAAGGTATAAGTGTTCTCCCTGAGTATGCACCGTTGCGAAAGTTGTTCGTGCTGAGACACCACATGATGATCAGGTGTGATAGGCTCTACATTCACATACAACGGGTGCAAGACAGTTTTGCACATGCGGAATACTCGGGTTAAACTTGACGAGCCTGGCATGTACAGACATGGCCTTGGACACTAGAGACCGAAAGGTCGAACGTGAATCATATAGTAGATATGATCAACATAGAGATATTCACCATTGAAGACTACTCCATCTCCTGTTTTAGTTGATATGGATCACGTGATCATTTAGATGACTCGAGGGGCAATCTAAGTGGGAGTTCTTAAGTAATATGATTAATTGAACTTAATTTATCATGAACTTAGTCATGATGGTACTTACATATCTATTTTGTAAATCAATAGCTCGCTTATAGCTCCCTTGTTTTATTTTTGATATGTTCCTAGAGAAAACTAAGTTGAAAGATGATAGTAGAAATGATGCGGACTGGGTCCGTGATCTGAGGATTATCCTCATTGCTGCACATAAGAATTATGTCCTTGATGCACCACTAGGTGACAGACCTATTGCAGGAGCAGATGCAGACGTTATGAACGTTTGACAAGCTCAGTATGATTACTACTTGATAGTTTAGTGCGCCATGCTTTACGGCTTAGAACCGGGACTTCAAAAATGTTTTGAACGCCATGGAGCATATGAGATGTTCCAAGAGCTGAGAATGTTGTTCGGAGTCCCGGATGAGATCACAAACACGACGAAGAGTCTCTAAATAAATATTCATATATAGGACGATAGTATTCAGACAACGGAAGTGTTCCGGGGGTACCGGGTACCTATCGGGTCACCGGGAGGGGTTCCGGGCACCCCCGGCAAAGATATGGGCCTTATTGGGCCAAGAGCGTGACAGACCAGCCCCTAGTGGGCTGGTGCGCCCCATATAGGCCGAATAGGAGGAGAAGAAAGGAGGGGAAGGGAGAAAGGAAAGGGGAGGATTCTGCCTCCCCCTTTCCTTCTCTCCCCCTCTCTTTCCTCCCCCCTCCGACACTTATGGAAGGGGGAAGGCCGACTTGTGGGAGGCGCCCAAGTAGGATTACTCTATTACTCCTACTTGGGGTGCCCCTTGCTGCCCCTCTCCCTCTCCCACCTATATATATGTGGGGGGGGGGGAGAGGGGCACCGCTAGAACACACAACATTGATTCCTTGCCGTGTGTGGCGCCCCCCTCCATAGTTTACGCCTCCGGTCATATTCACGTAGTGCTTAGGCGAAGCCCTGCGCGGATCACTTCACCATCACCGTCACCACGCCGTCGTTCTGACGGAACTCTTCCATGACACTTGCTGGATCAAGAGTTCGAGGGACATCATCGAGCTGAATGTGTGCAGAACTCGGAGGTGTCGTACATTCGGTGCTTGATCAGTCGGAACGAGAAGAAGTTCGACTACATCAACCGCGTTGTCAAATGCTTCCACTTTTGGTCTATGAGGGTACATGGACACACTCTCCCCCTCTCGTTGCTATGCATCTTCTAGATAGATCTTGCGTGAGCGTAGGAATTTTTTTGAAATTGCATGCTACGTTTCCCAACACCTTCTTCAAAGCTTGCTGGAATATTATTACTGTTGACTTCTATGAGCTCACTGAGGATTTCTATTAGGAGGAGTAAACTTACAATCAATCTATAGCTCATTTATTTGCCTGGTTCCAAAGAAAGATTGTCCACTAAATCCAAATGATTCCAGGCCAATTTCTTTGCTCAACTGCACCATTAAAATCATCACAAAATTGTTAGCCAACAGGCTTCAAAAAGTGATTATGAAGCTGGTTCATGCTACTCAATATGGATTCCTAAAGATAAGATCAATACAAGATTGCCTTGCATGGGCATTTGAATACATCCATCAGTGCAAACAGTCCAAGAAGGAGCTAGTTTTGTTGAAATTAGACTTTGAAAAAGCTTTTGACATGGTGGAATGCAAGACTATTTATGAAATTCTGAAAGCAAAAGGCTTTGGGGAGAGATGAATTATGTGGGTAAAAATGATCTTCAGTTCTGGCTATTCTTTAGTGCTACTGAATGGAGTTCCAGGAAAGCAATTTAAATGCAAAAATGGGGTGAGACAAGGAGATCCTTTCTCTCCCCTTATATTTGTGCTAACTGCAGATCTCCTTCAAACCATTCTTAACAGAGCCCTTGAAGAAAATATTCTGAAAGTTCCAATCCCATCTCAGTCAAACTCAGATTACCTAGTGATACAATATGCTGATGATACTATGCTCATTGTGCCTGCTTTCAAAAGACAAATTCTACAGCTTAGTAATCTACTGAAGCATTTTGCAAGCCAAACTGGATTGAGAATTAATTTTCAAAAGTCTACAATAATTCCAGTCAGTGTGCCACAAGATAGACTCACACATATCACAGGTATCCTGGGGGTGCAAGGTTGGCAGTTTCCCATTTACATATCTGGGGCTTCCATTAAGTGATGACAGATTGAGGATAGAGGACTTCTCTCTAGTTTGTCAGCAAATTGAGAGAAGACTGGCCGGATTTTCCGCAATGCTGGATATAGATGGCAGGATGGTTTTGATCAAATCAGTCTTTCAAGCTCTTCCTATATTTTTCATGAGCACTCTTCCACTACCAGCAGCAATCATCAATCAGATCAACAAACTCCTAAGGCACTTCTTCTGGAGAAAATTTGGGCAAGATAAAACTGGACCAGCTCTAATATCATGGGATAAGGTTACCAAACCTTTGAAAAAGGGAGGGCTTGGAATTCCGGATGTAGCTCTAAAAAAAGCGTCAATGATGAAGAACATTCAAAAAAATTCCAAACAGGGAGCCCCTTCCTTGGGTAAATCTAATTTGGGAAAAATACTACAGCACACATCTTCCGGGGAACAGAATAGAGGGCTCAAGCTGGTGGAAAAATCATCTCAAGCTGCTACCTTTGTATAAGGAAAATGCATCTTGCACATTGGGAAATGGGAAGACTACACTTTTATGGCATGAAAAGTGGTGTGATGAACCACTTAATATCAAGTTCCCCCAACTCCATTCATTTGCAAGAAACACTCTCCAAACAGCAGCGCAGTGGATTGATCATGATGACAGCACACAACTATTTCAGACCCATTATTTGTGGAGGCACATAATCAGTATATTCAGTTTGCAGCATCTGATTGGAACAAAGAAACAGCCTCACACTCAAGATAGCTGGAAAACCAATGGACAGAAGAACAAATACTCTTCAATCACCATGTACCACAATATTACTTAGTCTGCAAGAACAAGTACACTGCATTTTTGGTTGGATCTGGAAAAGCTCTAGCAGACTTAGACACAAGATATTCCTCTGGTTACTACTCTATGATAGAGCGAACTCAAGAAATCTGCTAAAAAGGAAATCTTTCCATCTGGACTGCTATGAGTGTGTTTTTTGCAACGAAAAGACAGAGGAAACATCAAGACACCTATTCTGGGACTGTTGCTTCTCTCAGGATTGATGGAGCAGTATCTTACCAGCCAAAAGGATTTGTATCTCCATATATACCGAAAAAGGCTTTCGCCCCGCTTTATTTGTATCTCCATATATGACGATATGTTGCTGGCTAAGGAAAATTTACCGCCCAAGATTGCAATGGAAATAATCATTCAAGGCTGTTGGAATATTATGGATGCAGCGCAATGGAAAAATATTCAGAAATGAGGTACCAAGTGTCAACTGTTGGAAGTTCAAGCTTAAACAAGATTTAGAGCTGTTGCAATATAGAATCAAAGTGAGATGGGGTGAGACTTGTACATGTTGTAACTAATCCTTGTAATTGTGTTATGATATTTAATATATAAAACAGTGGGATCCTCTCCCACTGTACCAGTTCCTCCAAAAAAAAGAATCAAAGCAAAGCACATGGATGCATTACAGGACTGGATCAGTGCTCATCTGTGATGATTGCACTTGAAACAATTTAGATGTTTTTTTTATCATGATTACCTCTAGAACTGGCATTGGATGACTTTTCTTTGTGGTTTGGTGTTCTTTTTTGTATTTTTGCTTGTACATATTATAGATGAAAATATAACGTAGAACTGTTGTTCTACGGTTTGCGCTTCAAAAAAACAAGCCACTGACTACTCGTACAGTTTCCATGTTGCATATTTCAAGTCACACACCACAGCTATTCCCAGAGAAGTAATTGATATTCTCTCTAGTTTCTTCAGATTACTATGGGCATCTGATATCACCAGGCCAGCCTAAAAAACGGTTTATAATGCGGTGAGCTATCGATACCAAATTCACAGTTTTTGGTGCAGTGATGAATGGAACAATAGAGAATTGCATTGACTTTTTAGTAAGGTTGCGTTATGCTGGTGAAAGTGTTCAGCAACTTGCCAAATGAAATGATAATATGAGGCCAGTTGCATCCATTTTAGTAGTGCTAAAAGCACTCTCTACAAATACTCCCCCCGTTCCTAAATATTTGTCTTTCTAGAGATTTCAACAAGTGAATACATACGGAGCAAAATGAGTGAATCTACACTCTAAAATATGTCTATATACATCTGTATGTGGTAGTCCATTTGAAATCTCTAAAAGACAGATATTTAGGAACGGAGGGAGTATATAGCATTGTTTTCACCACCCTTTAACTCCATGCATGTGATGTAGCCATATAAAATAATGTTTTTTTAGACAACGGGCCTCCCCCGTCAATTTCCATTGAAGAATCCGCCACAAAGATTTTACCGAAAAAGGCTTTCGCCTCGCTTTATATTATAAAGCAAATGCCCAAGCCAACATTCCACAAAGGTTCACACACACGCAAACACACACCAAGTTCACACACACAAGATCCAAAAGGGTTAATGGTGAGGGCATAGCTCAACAAGCCCTAGAACATAAATGAACGACATCATCTAGTCGGG